>NW_027476824.1:0-134368 GCF_051020955.1 Megalopta genalis
TTCAAATGCAGGCGAAACAAGCGTGTTAGCTTCTAATCCATGCGAAACTCATGATTTAGCTTCAAATCAATGCGAAGTAGAAGGATTAGCTTAAAATCCATGCAACACAAATGATTTAGCTTCAAATACTTGCGATTTATATGATATAGCTTCCAATGCAGGCGAAACAAACGAGTTAGCTTCTAATCCATGCGAAACTCATGATTTAGCTTCAAATCAATGCGATGTAGAAGGTTTACCTTCAAATCCATGCTTAACAAATGACTTAGCTTCAAATACCTGCGATATAAATGATATAGCTTCAAATGCAGGCGAAACAAACGTGTTAGTTTCTAATCCATGCGAAACTCATGATTTAGCTTCAAATCAATGCGATGTATAAGGTTTACCTTCAAATCCATGCTTAACAAATGATTTAGTTTCAAACACTTGGGATATAAGTGATTTAGCTTCAAATGCAGACGATCAAACTAGTCAGCCACAAAATCCATGCGATAAACTTGATTTAGCTTCAAATCAATGCGAAGTAGAAGGATTAGCTTCAAATCCATGCAACACAAATGATTTAGCTTCAAATACTTGCGATATAAATGATATAGCTTCAAATGCAGGCGAAACAAACGAGTTAGATTCTAATCCATGCGAAACTCATGATTTAGCTTCAAATCAATGCGATGTAGAAGGTTGACCTTTAAATCCATGCTTAACAAATAATTTAGCTTCAAACACTTGGGATATAAGTGATATAGCTTGAAATGCAGACGATCAAACGAGTTAGCTTCAAAATCCATGCGATAAACTTGATTTAGCTTCAAATCAATGCGAAGTAGAAGGATTAGCTTCAAATCCGTGAAACACAAATGATTTAGCTTCAAATACTTGCGATTTAAATGATATAGCTTCCAATGCAGGCGAAACAAACGAGTTAGCTTCTAATCCATGCGAAACTCATGATTTAGCTTCAAATCAATGCGATGTAGAAGGTTTACATTCAAATCCATGCTTAACAAATGACTTAGCTTCAAATACCTGCGATATAAATGATATAGCTTCAAATGCAGGCGAAACAAACGAGTTAGATTCTAATCCATGCGAAACTCATGATTTAGCTTCAAATCAATGCGATGTAGAAGGTTTACCTTCAAATCCATGCTTAACAAATGATTTAGTTTCAAACACTTGGGATATAAGTGATTTAGCTTCAAATGCAGACGATCAAACGAGTTAGCTTCAAAATCCATGCGATAAACTTGATTTAGCTTCAAATCAATGCGAAGTAGAAGGATTAGCTTAAAATCCATGCAACACAAATGATTTAGCTTCAAATACTTGCGATATAAATAACATAGCTTCAAATGCAGGCGAAACAAATGTGTCAGCTTCTAATCCATGCGAAACTCATGATTTAGATTCAAATCAATGCGATGTAGAAGGTTTACCTTCAAATCCATGCTGAAAAAATGATTTAGCTTCAAATACTTGCGATATAAATGATATAGCTTCAAATGCAGACGATCAAACAAGTCAGCCACAAAATCCATGCGATAAACTTGATTTAGCTTCAAATCAATGCGAAGTAGAAGGATTAGCTTCAAATCCATGCAACACAAATGATTTAGCTTCAAATACTTGCGATATAAATGATATAGCTTCAAATGCAGGCGAAACAAACGAGTTAGCTTCTAATCCATGCGAAACTCATGATTTAGCTTCAAATCAATGCGATGTAGAAGGTTGACCTTTAAATCCATGCTTCACAAATAATTTAGCTTCAAACACTTGGGATATAAGTGATATAGCTTGAAATGCAGACGATCAAACGAGTTAGCTTCAAAATCCATGCGATAAACTTGATTTAGCTTCAAATCAATGCGAAGTAGAAGGATTAGCTTCAAATCCGTGAAACACAAATGATTTAGCTGCAAATACTTGCGATTTATATGATATAGCTTCCAATGCAGGCGAAACAAACGAGTTAGCTTCTAATCCATGCGAAACTCATGATTTAGCTTCAAATCAATGCGATGTAGAAGGTTTACCTTCAAATCCATGCTTAACAAATGATTTAGCTTCAAATACTTGCGATATAAATGATATAGGTTCAAATGCAGGCGAAAGAAACGTGTTAGCTTCTAATCCATGCGAAACTCATGATTTAGCTTCAAATCAATGCGATGTAGAAGGTTTAACTTCAAATCCATGCTTAAAAAATGATTTAGCTTCAAACACTTGGGATATAAGTGATATGGCTTCAAATGCAGACGATCAAACGAGTTAGCTTCAAAATACATGCGATAAACTTGATTTAGCTTCAAATCAATGCGATGTAGAAGGTTTACCTTCAAATCCATGCTTAACAAATGATTTTGCTTCAAATACTTGCGATATAAATGATATACCTTCAAATGCAGGCGAAACAAACGTGTTAGCTTCTAATCCATGCGAAACTCATGATTTAGCTTCAAATCAATGCGATGTAGAAGGTTTACCTTCAAATCCGTGCACAACAAATGATTTAGCTTCAAATACTTGCGATATAAATGATATAGCTTCAAATGCAGGCGAAACAAACGAGTTATCTTCAAATCCATGCCATGCACTTGATTTAGCTGAAAATCAATGCGATGTAGAAGGTTCAGCTTCAAATCCATGCGAAACAAATGATTTAGCTTCAACCACTTGGGATATAAGTGATATAGCTTGAAATGCAGACGATCAAACGAGTTAACTTCAAAATCCATGCGATAAACTTGATTTAGCTTCAAATCAATGCGATGTAGAAGGCTTAGCTTCAAATCCATGTGAAACAAATAATTTAGGTTCAGATACTTGCGGTATAAATGATACAGCTTCAAATGCAGACGAAACAAACGAGTTAGCTTCACATCTATGCGAAACACATGATTTAGCTTCAAATCAATGCGATGTAGAAGGTTTACCTTCAAATCCATGCTTAACAAATGACTTAGCTTCAAATACCTGCGATATAAATGATATAGCTTCAAATGCAGGCGAAACAAACGTGTTAGCTTCTAATCCATGCGAAACTCATGATTTAGCTTCAAATCAATGCGATGTAGAAGGTTCACCTTCAAATCCATGCTTAACAAATGATTTAGCTTCAAACACTTGGGATATAAGTGATATAGCTTGAAATGCAGACGATCAAACGAGTTAGCTTCAAAATCCATGCGATAAACTTGATTTAGCTTCAAATCAATGCGATGTAGAAGGCTTAGCTTCAAATCCATGCGAAACAAATAATTTAGGTTCAGATACTTGCGGTATAAATGATACAGCTTCAAATGCAGACGAAACAAACGAGTTAGCTTCATATCTATGCGAAACACATGATTTAGCTTCAAATCAATGCGATGTAGAAGGTTTACCTTCAAATCCATGCTTAACAAATGACTTAGCTTCAAATACCTACGATATAAATGATATAGCTTCAAATGCAGGCGAAACAAACGTGTTAGCTTCTAATCCATGCGAAACTCATGATTTAGCTTCAAATCAATGCGATGTAGAAGGTTTACCTTCAAATCCATGCTTAACAAATGATTTAGTTTCAAACACTTGGGATATAGGTGATTTAGCTTCAAATGCAGACGATCAAACGAGTTAGCTTCAAAATCCATGCGATAAACTTGATTTAGCTTCAAATCAATGCGAAGTAGAAGGATTAGCTTAAAATCCATGCAACACAAATGATTTAGATTCAAATACTTGCGATATAAGTAACATAGCTTCAAATGCAGGCGAAACAAATGTGTTAGCTTCTAATCCATGCGAAACTCATGATTTAGATTCAAATCAATGCGATGTAGAAGGTTTACCTTCAAATCCATGCTTAAAAAATGATTTAGCTTCAAATACTTGCGATATAAATGATATAGCTTCAAATGCAGACGATCAAACAAGTCAGCCACAAAATCCATGCGATAAACTTGATTTAGCTTCAAATCAATGCGAAGTAGAAGGATTAGCTTCAAATCCATGCAACACAAATGATTTAGCTTCAAATACTTGCGATATAAATGATATAGCTTCAAATGCAGGCGAAACAAACGAGTTAGCTTCTAATCCATGCGAAACTCATGATTTAGCTTCAAATCAATGCGATGTAGAAGGTTGACCTTTAAATCCATGCTTAACAAATAATTTAGCTTCAAACACTTGGGATATAAGTGATATAGCTTGAAATGCAGACGATCAAACGAGTTAGCTACAAAATCCATGCGATAAACTTGATTTAGCTTTAAATCAATGCGAAGAAGTAGGCTTAGCTTCAAATCCATGCGAAACAAATGACTTAGGTTCAGATACTTGCGGTATAAATGATACAGCTTCAAATGCAGACGAAACAAACGAGTTAGCTTCATATCTATGCGAAACACATGATTTAGCTTCATATCAACGCGATGTAGAAGGTTTACCTTCAAATCCATGCTTAACAAATGATTTAGCATCAAATACTTGCGATATAAATGATATAGCTTCAAATGCAGGCGAAAGAAACGTGTTAGCTTCTAATCCATGCAAAACTCATGATTTAGCTTCAAATCAATGCGATGTAGAAGGTTTAACTTCAAATCCATGCTTAACAAATGATTTAGCTTCAAACACTTGGGATATAAATGATATAGCTTCAAATGCAGGCGAAACAAACGTGTTAGCATCTAATCCATGCGAAACTCATGATTTAGCTTCAAATCAATGCGATGTAGAAGGTTTACCTTCAAATCCATGCTTAACAATTGATTTAGCTTCAAACACTTGGGATATAAGTGATATAGCTTCAAAGGCAGACGATCAAACGAGTTAGCTTCAAAATTCATGCGATAATCTTGATTTAGCTTCAAATCAATGCGAAGTAGAAGGATTGGCTTAAAATCCATGCAACACAAATGATTTAGCTTCAAATACTTGCGATATAAATGACATAGCTTCAAATGCAGGCGAAACAAACGTGTTAGCTTCTAATCCATGCGAAACTCATGATTTAGCTTCAAATCAATGCGATGTAGAAGATTTACCTTCAAATCCATGCTTAAGAAATGATTTAGCTTCAAATACTTGCGATATAAATGATATAGCTTCAAATGCAGGCGAAACAAACGTGTTAGCTTCTAATCCATGCGAAACTCATGATTTAGCTTCAAATCAATGCGATGTAGGAGGTTTACCTTCAAATCCATGCTTAACAAATGATTTAGCTTCAAATACTTGCGATATAAATGATATAGCTACAAATGCAGGCGAAACAAACGTGTTACCTTCTAATCCATGCGAAACTCATGATTTAGCTTCAAATCAATGCTATGTAGAAGATTTACCTTCAAATCCATGCTTAACAAATAATTTAGCTTCAAACACTTGGGATATAAGTGATATAGCTTCAAATGCAGACGATTAAACGAGTTAGCTTCAAAATCCATGCGATAAACTTGATTTAGCTTCAAATCAATGCGAAGTAGAAGGATTAGCTTAAAATCCATGCAACACAAATGATTTAGCTTCAAATACTTGCGATATAAATGATATAGCTTCAAATGCAGGCGAATCAAACGAGTTATTTTCTAATCCATGCGAAACTCATGATTTAGCTTCAAATCAATGCGATGTAGAAGGTTTACCTTCAAATCAATGCTTAACAAATAATTTAGCTTCAAACACTTGGCATATAAGTGATATAGCTTCAAATGCAGACGATCAAACGAGTTAGCTTCAAAATCCATGCGATAAACTTGATTTATCTTCAAATCAATGCGATGTAGAAGGTTTACCTTCAAATCCATGCACAACAAATGATTTAGCTTCAGACACTTGGGATATAAGTGATATAGCTTCAAATGCAGACGATCAAACGAGTTAGCTTCAAGTCCGCACGAAACAAGTGATTTAGCTTCAGACACTTGCGATATAAGTGATATAGCTTCAAATGCAGAAGAAACAAACGAGTTATCTTCAAATCCATGCCATGCACTTGATTTAGCTGAAAATCAATGCGATGTAGAAGGATGAGCTTCAAATGCATGCTTAACAAATGATTTAGCTTCAAACACTTGGGATATAAGTGACATAGCTTCAAATGCAGACGATCAAACGAGTTAGCTTCATAATCCACGCGATAAATTTGATTTAGCTTCAAATCAATGCGATGTAGAAGGCTTAGCTTCAAATCCATGCGAAACAAATAATTTAGGTTCAGATACTTGCGGTATAAATGATACAGCTTCAAATGCAGACGAAACAAACGAGTTAGCTTCATATCTATGCGAAACACATGATTTAGCTTCAAATCAATGCGATGTAGAAGGTTTACCTTCAAATCCATGCTTAACAAATGACTTAGCTTCAAATACCTGCGATATAAATGATATAGCTTCAAATGCAGGCGAAACAAACGTGTTAGCTTCTAATCCATGCGAAACTCATGATTTAGCTTCAAAATCCATGCGATAAACTTGATTTAGCTTCAAATCAATGCGAAGTAGTAGGCTTAGCTTCAAATCCATGTGAAACAAATGATTTAGGTTCAGATTCTTGCGGTATAAATGATACAGCTTCAAATGCAGACGAAACAAAAGAGTTAGCTTCATATCTATGCGAAACACATGATTTAGCTTCAAATCAATGCGATGTAGAAGGTTTACCTTCAAATCCATGCTTAACAAATGATTTAGCTTCAAATACTTGCGATATAAATGATATAGCTTCAAATGCAGGCGAAACAAACGAGTTAGCTTCTAATCCATGCGAAACTCATGATTTAGCTTCAAATCATTGCGATGTAGAAGGTTTACCTTCAAATCAATGCTTAACAAATAATTTAGCTTCAAACACTTGGCATATAAGTGATATAGCTTCAAATGCAGACGATCAAACGAGTTAGCTTCAAAATCCATGCGATAAACTTGATTTAGCTTCAAATCAATGCGATGTAGAAGGTTTACCTTCAAATCCATGCACAACAAATGATTTAGCTTCAGACACTTGGGATATAAGTGATATAGCTTCAAATGCAGACGATCAAACGAGTTAGCTTCAAGTCCACGCGAAACAAGTGATTTAGCTTCAGACACTTGCGATATAAGAGATATAACTTCAAATGCAGAAGAAACAAACGAGTTATCTTCAAATCCATGCCATGCACTTGATTTAGCTGAAAATCAATGCGATGTAGAAGGATGAGCTTCAAATCTATGCAACACAAATGATTTAGCTTCAAATACTTGCGTTATAAATGATATAGCTTCAAATGCAGGCGAAACAAACGAGTTAGCTTCTGATCCATGCGAAACTCATGATTTAGCTTCAAATCAATGCGATGTAGAAGGTTTACCTTTAAATCCATGCTTAACAAATGATTTAGCTTCAAACACTTGGGATATAAGTGATATAGCTTGAAATGCAGATGATCAAACGAGTTATCTTCAAAATCCACGCGATAAACTTGATTTAGCTTCAAATCAATGCGAAGTAGAAGGCTTAGCTTCAAATCCATGCGAAACAAATAATTTAGGTTCAGATACTTGCGGTATAAATGATACAGCTTCAAATGCAGACGAAAAAAACGAGTTAGCTTCATATCTATGCGAAACACATGATTTAGCTTCAAATCAATGCGATGTAGAAGGTTTACCTTCAAATCCATGCTTAACAAATGATTTAGTTTCAAACACTTGGGATATAAGTGATATAGCTTCAAATGCAGACGATCAAACGAGTTAGCTTCAAAATCCATGCGATAAACTTGATTTAGCTTCAAATCAATGCGAAGTAGAAGGATTAGCTTAAAATCCATGCAACACAAATGATTTAGCTTCAAATACTTGCGATATAAATGACATAGCTTCAAATGCAGACGATCAAACGAGTTAGCTTTAAGTCCACGCGAAACAAGTGATTTAGCTTCAGACACTTGCGATATAAGTGATATAACTTCAAATGCAGAAGAAACAAACGAGTTATCTTCAAATCCATGCCATGCACTTGATTTAGCTGAAAATCAATGCGATGTAGAAGGATGAGCTTCAAATCTATGCAACACAAATGATTTAGCTTCAAATACTTGCGATATAAATGATACAGCTTCAAATGCAGACGAAACAAACGAGTTAGCTTCATATCTATGCGAAACACATGATTTAGCTTCAAATCAATGCGATGTAGAAGGTTTACCTTCAAATCCATGCTTAACAAATGACTTAGCTTCAAATACCTACGATATAAATGATATAGCTTCAAATGCAGGCGAAACAAACGTGTTAGCTTCTAATCCATGCGAAACTCATGATTTAGCTTCAAATCAATGCGATGTAGAAGGTTTACCTTCAAATCCATGCTTAACAAATGATTTAGTTTCAAACACTTGGGATATAGGTGATTTAGCTTCAAATGCAGACGATCAAACGAGTTAGCTTCAAAATCCATGCGATAAACTTGATTTAGCTTCAAATCAATGCGAAGTAGAAGGATTAGCTTAAAATCCATGCAACACAAATGATTTAGATTCAAATACTTGCGATATAAATAACATAGCTTCAAATGCAGGCGAAACAAATGTGTTAGCTTCTAATCCATGCGAAACTCATGATTTAGATTCAAATCAATGCGATGTAGAAGGTTTACCTTCAAATCCATGCTTAAAAAATGATTTAGCTTCTAATACTTGCGATATAAATGATATAGCTTCAAATGCAGACGATCAAACAAGTCAGCCACAAAATCCATGCGATAAACTTGATTTAGCTTCAAATCAATGCGAAGTAGAAGGATTAGCTTCAAATCCATGCAACACAAATGATTTAGCTTCAAATGCTTGCGATATAAATGATATAGCTTCAAATGCAGGCGAAACAAACGAGTTAGCTTCTAATCCATGCGAAACTCATGATTTAGCTTCAAATCAATGCGATGTAGAAGGTTTACCTTCAAATCCATGCTTAACAAATGATTTAGCATCAAATACTTGCGATATAAATGATATAGCTTCAAATGCAGGCGAAAGAAACGTGTTAGCTTCTAATCCATGCAAAACTCATGATTTAGCTTCAAATCAATGCGATGTAGAAGGTTTAACTTCAAATCCATGCTTAACAAATGATTTAGCTTCAAACACTTGGGATATAAATGATATAGCTTCAAATGCAGGCGAAACAAACGTGTTAGCTTCTAATCCATGCGAAACTCATGATTTAGCTTCAAATCAATGCGATGTAGAAGGTTTACCTTCAAATCCATGCTTAACAATTGATTTAGCTTCAAACACTTGGGATATAAGTGATATAGCTTCAAAGGCAGACGATCAAACGAGTTAGCTTCAAAATTCATGCGATAATCTTGATTTAGCTTCAAATCAATGCGAAGTAGAAGGATTGGCTTAAAATCCATGCAACACAAATGATTTAGCTTCAAATACTTGCGATATAAATGACATAGCTTCAAATGCAGGCGAAACAAACGTGTTAGCTTCTAATCCATGCGAAACTCATGATTTAGCTTCAAATCAATGCGATGTAGAAGATTTACCTTCAAATCCATGCTTAAGAAATGATTTAGCTTCAAATACTTGCGATATAAATGATATAGCTTCAAATGCAGGCGAAACAAACGTGTTAGCTTCTAATCCATGCGAAACTCATGATTTAGCTTCAAATCAATGCGATGTAGGAGGTTTACCTTCAAATCCATGCTTAACAAATGATTTAGCTTCAAATACTTGCGATATAAATGATATAGCTACAAATGCAGGCGAAACAAACGTGTTAGCTTCTAATCCATGCGAAACTCATGATTTAGCTTCAAATCAATGCTATGTAGAAGATTTACCTTCAAATCCATGCTTAACAAATAATTTAGCTTCAAACACTTGGGATATAAGTGATATAGCTTCAAATGCAGACGATTAAACGAGTTAGCTTCAAAATCCATGCGATAAACTTGATTTAGCTTCAAATCAATGCGAAGTAGAAGGATTAGCTTAAAATCCATGCAACACAAATGATTTAGCTTCAAATACTTGCGATATAAATGATATAGCTTCAAATGCAGGCGAATCAAACGAGTTATTTTCTAATCCATGCGAAACTCATGATTTAGCTTCAAATCAATGCGATGTAGAAGGTTTACCTTGAAATCAATGCTTAACAAATAATTTAGCTTCAAACACTTGGCATATAAGTGATATAGCTTCAAATGCAGACGATCAAACGAGTTAGCTTCTAAATCCATGCGATAAACTTGATTTATCTTCAAATCAATGCGATGTAGAAGGTTTACCTTCAAATCCATGCACAACAAATGATTTAGCTTCAGACACTTGGGATATAAGTGATATAGCTTCAAATGCAGACGATCAAACGAGTTAGCTTCAAGTCCACACGAAACAAGTGATTTAGCTTCAGACACTTGCGATATAAGTGATATAGCTTCAAATGCAGAAGAAACAAACGAGTTATCTTCAAATCCATGCCATGCATTTGATTTACCTTCAAATCAATGCGATGTAGAAGGTTTACATTCAAATCCATGCTTAACAAATGATTTAGCTTCAAATACTTGCGATATAAATGATATAGCTTCAAATGCAGGCGAAACAAACGAGTTAGCTTCTAATCCATGCGAAACTCATGATTTAGCTTCAAATCATTGCGATGTAGAAGGTTTACCTTCAAATCAATGCTTAACAAGTAATTTAGCTTCAAACACTTGGCATATAAGTGATATAGCTTCAAATGCAGACGATCAAACGAGTTAGCTTCAAAATCCATGCGATAAACTTGATTTAGCTTCAAATCAATGCGATGTAGAAGGTTTACCTTCAAATCCATGCACAACAAATGATTTAGCTTCAGACACTTGGGATATAAGTGATATAGCTTCAAATGCAGACGATCAAACGAGTTAGCTTCAAGTCCACGCGAAACAAGTGATTTAGCTTCAGACACTTGCGATATAAGAGATATAACTTCAAACGCAGAAGAAACAAACGAGTTATCTTCAAATCCATGCCATGCACTTGATTTAGCTGAAAATCAATGCGATGTAGAAGGATGAGCTTCAAATCTATGCAACACAAATGATTTAGCTTCAAATACTTGCGTTATAAATGATATAGCTTCAAATGCAGGCGAAACAAACGAGTTAGCTTCTAATCCATGCGAAACTCATGATTTAGCTTCAAATCAATGCGATGTAGAAGGTTTACCTTTAAATCCATGCTTAACAAATGATTTAGCTTCAAACACTTGGGATATAAGTGATATAGCTTGAAATGCAGATGATCAAACGAGTTAGCTTCAAAATCCACGCGATAAACTTGATTTAGCTTCAAATCAATGCGAAGTAGAAGGCTTAGCTTCAAATCCATGCGAAACAAATAATTTAGGTTCAGATACTTGCGGTATAAATGATACAGCTTCAAATGCAGCCGAAAAAAACGAGTTAGCTTCATATCTATGCGAAACACATGATTTAGCTTCAAATCAATGCGATGTAGAAGGTTTACCTCCAAATCCATGCTTAACAAATGACTTAGCTTCAAATACCTGCGATATAAATGATATAGCTTGAAATGCAGGCGAAACAAACGTGTTAGCTTCTAATCCATGCGAAACTCATGATTTAGCTTCAAATCAATGCGATGTAGAAGGTTTACCTTCAAATCCATGCTTAACAAATGATTTAGTTTCAAACACTTGGGATATAAGTGATATAGCTTCAAATGCAGACGATCAAACGAGTTAGCTTCAAAATCCATGCGATAAACTTGATTTAGCTTCAAATCAATGCGAAGTAGAAGGATTAGCTTAAAATCCATGCAACACAAATGATTTAGCTTCAAATACTTGCGATATAAATGACATAGCTTCAAATGCAGACGATCAAACGAGTAAGCTTTAAGTCCACGCGAAACAAGTGATTTAGCTTCAGACACTTGCGATATAAGTGATATAACTTCAAATGCAGAAGAAACAAACGAGTTATCTTCAAATCCATGCCATGCACTTGATTTAGCTGAAAATCAATGCGATGTAGAAGGATGAGCTTCAAATCTATGCAACACAAATGATTTAGCTTCAAATACTTGCGATATAAATGATATAGCTTCAAATGCAGGCGAAACAAACGAGTTAGCTTCTAATCCATGCGAAACTCATGATTTAGCTTCAAATCAATGCGATGTAGAAGGTTTACCTTTAAATCCATGCTTAACAAATGACTTAGCTTCAAATACCTGCGATATAAATGATATAGCTTCAAATGCAGGCGAAACAAACGTGTTAGCTTCTAGTCCATGCGAAACTCATGATTTAGCTTCAAATCAATGCGATGTAGAAGGTTTACCTTCAAATCCATGCTTAACAAATGATTTAGCTTGAAATACTTGCGATATAAATGATATAGCTTCAAATGCAGGCGATCAAACATGTTAGCCACAAAATCCATGCGATAAACTTGATTTAGCTTCAAATCAATGCGAAGTAGAAGGATTAGCTTAAAATCCATGCAACACAAATGATTTAGCTTCAAATACTTGCGATATAAATGATATAGCTTCAAATGCAGGCGAAACAAATGTGTTAGCTTCTAATCCATGCGAAACTCATGATTTAGCTTCAAATCAATGCGATGTAGAAGGTTT
The DNA here is from genome assembly GCF_051020955.1 of Megalopta genalis. NCBI lineage: Eukaryota > Metazoa > Arthropoda > Insecta > Hymenoptera > Halictidae > Megalopta > Megalopta genalis. The sequence continues at coordinate 12,653 of NW_027476824.1, forward strand.
ACCTTCAAATCCATGCTTAACAAATGATTTAGCTTCAAATACTTGCGATATAAATGATATAGCTTCAAAAGCAGGCGATCAAACAAGTTAGCCACAAAATCCATGCGATAAACTTGATTTAGCTTCAAATCAATGCGATGTAGAAGGTTTACCTTCAAATCCATGCTTAACAAATGATTTAGCTTCAAATACTTGCGATATAAATGATATAGCTTCAAATGCAGGCGAAACAAACGAGTTAGCTTCTAATCCATGCGAAACTCATGATTTAGCTTCAAATCATTGTGATGTAGAAGGTTTACCTTCAAATCAATGCTTAACAAATAATTTAGATCCAAACACTTGGCATATAAGTGATATAGCTTCAAATACAGACGATCAAACGAGTTAGCTTCAAAATCCATGCGATAAACTTGATTTAGCTTCAAATCCAAGCGTAGTAGAAGGATTAGCTTCAAATCCATGCAAACACATATGATTTAGCTTAAAATGCTTGCGATATATATGATATAGCTTCAAACGCAGGCCTAACAAACGAGTTAGCTTCTAATCCATGCGAATCTCATGATTTAGCTTCAAATCAATGCGATGTAGAAGGTTTACCTTCAAATCCAAGCACAACAAATGATTTAGCTTCAGACACTTGGGATATAAGTGATATAGCTTCAAATGCAGACGATCAAACTAGTTAGCTTCAAGTCCACGCGAAACAAGTGATTTAGCTTCAGACACTTGCGATATAAGTGATATAGCTTCAAATGCAGAAGAACAAACGAGTTATCTTCAAATCCATGCCATGCACTTGATTTAGCTGAAAATCAATGCGATGTAGAAGGTTCAGCTTCAAATCCATGCGAAACAAATGATATAGCTTCAAACACTTGGGATATAAGTGATATAGCTTGAAATGCAGACGATCAAACGAGTTAGCTTCAAAATCCATGCGATAAACTTGATTTAGCTTCAAATCAATGCGAAGTAGAAGGCTTAGCTTCAAATCCATGCGAAACAAATAATTTAGGTTCAGATACTTGCGGTATAAATGATACAGCTTCAAATGCAGACGAAACAAACGAGTTAGCTTCTAATCCATGCGAAACTCATGATTTAGCCTTCAAATCAATGCGATGTAGAAGGTTTACCTTCAAATCCATGCTTAACAAATGATTTAGCTTCAAACACTTGGGATAAGTGATATAGCTACAAATGCAGACGTTCAAACGAGTTAGCTTCAAAATCCATGCGATAAACTTGATTTAGCTTCAAATCCATGCGTAGTAGAAGGATTAGCTTCAAATCCATGCAACAAAAATGATTTAGCTTCAAATACTTGCGATATAAATGATATAGCTTCAAATGCAGGCGAAACAAATGTGTTAGCTTCTAATCCATGCGAAACTCATGATTTAGCTTCAAATCAATGCGATGTAGAAGGTTTACCTTCAAATCCATGCTTAACAAATGATTTAGCTTCAAATACTTGCGATATAAATGATATAGCTTCAAAAGCAGGCGATCAAACAAGTTAGCCACAAAATCCATGCGATAAACTTGATTTAGCTTCAAATCAATGCGATGTAGAAGGTTAACCTTCAAATCCATGCTTAACAAATGATTTAGCTTCAAATACTTGCGATATAAATGATATAGCTTCAAATGCAGGCGAAACAAACGAGTTAGCTTCTAATCCATGCGAAACTCATGATTTAGCTTCAAATCATTGCGATGTAGAAGGTTTACCTTCAAATCAATGCTTAACAAATAATTTAGCTCCAAACACTTGGCATATAAGTGATATAGCTTCAAATACAGACGATCAAACGAGTTAGCTTCAAAATCCATGCGATAAACTTGATTTAGCTTCAAATCCAAGCGTAGTAGAAGGATTAGCTTCAAATCCATGCAAACACATATGATTTAGCTTAAAATACTTGCGATATATATGATATAGCTTCAAACGCAGGCCTAACAAACGAGTTAGCTTCTAATCCATGCGAATCTCATGATTTAGCTTCAAATCAATGCGATGTAGAAGGTTTACCTTCAAATCCAAGCACAACAAATGATTTAGCTTCAGACACTTGGGATATAAGTGATATAGCTTCAAATGCAGACGATCAAACTGGTTAGCTTCAAGTCCACGCGAAACAAGTGATTTAGCTTCAGACACTTGCGATATAAGTGATATAGCTTCAAATGCAGAAGAAACAAACGAGTTATCTTCAAATCCATGCCATGCACTTGATTTAGCTGAAAATCAATGCGATGTAGAAGGTTCAGCTTCAAATCCATGCGAAACAAATGATATAGCTTCAAACACTTGGGACATAAGTGATATAGCTTGAAATGCAGACGATCAAACGAGTTAGCTTCAAAATCCATGCGATAAACTTGATTTAGCTTCAAATCAATGCGAAGTAGAAGGCTTAGCTTCAAATCCATGCGAAACAAATAATTTAGGTTCAGATACTTGCGGTATAAATGATACAGCTTCAAATGCAGACGAAACAAACGAGTTAGCTTCTAATCCATGCGAAACTCATGATTTATCTTCAAATCAATGCGATGTAGAAGGTTTACCTTCAAATCCATGCTTAACAAATGATTTAGCTTCAAACACTTGGGATATAAGTGATATAGCTACAAATGCAGACGTTCAAACGAGTTAGCTTCAAAATCCATGCGATAAACTTGATTTAGCTTCAAATCCATGCGTTGTAGAAGGATTAGCTTCAAATCCATGCAACAAAAATGATTTAGCTTCAGACATTTGCGATATAAGTGATATAGCTTCAAATGCAGAAGAAACAAACGAGTTATCTTCAAATCCATGCCATGCACTTGATTTAGCTGAAAATCAATGCGATGTAGAAGGTTCAGCTTCAAATCCATGCAACACAAATGATTTAGCTTCAAATACTTGCGATATAAATGATATAGCTTCAAATGCAGGCGAATCAAACGAGTTAGCTTCTAATCCATGCGAAACTCATGATATAGCTTCAAATCAATGCGATGTAGAAGGTTTACCTTTCAATCCATGCTTAACAAATAATTTAGCTTCAAACACTTGGGATATAAGTGATATAGCTTGAAATGCAGACGATCAAACGAGTTAGCTTCAAAATCCATGCGATAAACTTGATTTAGCTTCAAATCCATGCGTAGTAGTAGGCTTAGCTTCAAATCCATGCGAAAAACAAATGATTTAGCTTCAAATACTTGCGATATAAATGATATAGCTTCAAATGCAGACGAAACAAACGAGTTAGCTTCTAATCCATGCGAAACACATGATTTAGCTTCAAATCAATGCGATGTAGAAGGTTTAGCTTCAAATCCATGCGGAACAAATGATTTAACATCAGATACTTGCAATATAAGTGATATAGTTTCAAATGGAGGGGAAACAAATGAGTTAGCTTCCGATCCATGCAAAACACATGATTAAGCATCAAATCAATGCTATGTAGAAGGTTTAGCTTCAAATCCAAGCGAAACACATGATTTAGCTTCAATTCAATGCGATGTGGTAGTTTTAGTTTCAAATCCATGCAAAACAAATGATTTAGCTTTAAATACTTGGGATATAAGTGATATAGCTTCAAATGGAGAAGAATCAAACGAGTTAGCTTCATATCCAAGCGAAACACATGAGTTAGCTTCCAATCTATGCGATGTAGAAGGTTTTGCTTCAAATCCATGCGGAACAAAAGATTTAACATCAGATACTTGCGATATAAGTGATATGGATTAAACTGCAGGCGAAATAAACCAGTTAGCTTCAAATCCATGCGAAACACTTGATTTAGTTTCAAATCAATGCGATGTAGAAGGATTAGCTTCAAATCCATGAGATGCAAATGATTGAGCTTCAAACACTTGGGATATAGGTGATATAGCTTCAACAGCATGCGAAACCAACGAGCTAGCTTCATATCCAAGCGAAACACATGATTTAACTTCAAATCAATGCGATGTAGAAGGTTTACCTTTAAATCCATGCTTAACAAATGACTTAGCTTCAAATACCTGCGATATAAATGATATAGCTTCAAATGCAGGCGAAACAAACGTGTTAGCTTCTAGTCCATGCGAAACTCATGATTTAGCTTCAAATCAATGCGATGTAGAAGGTTTACCTTCAAATCCATGCTTAACAAATGATTTAGCTTCAAACACTTGGGATATAAGTGATATAGCTTCAAATGCAGACGATCAAACGAGTTAGCTTCAAAATCCATGCGATAAACTTGATTTAGCTTCAAATCAATGCGAAGTAGAAGGATTAGCTTCAAATCCATGCAACAAAAATGATTTAGCTTCAAATACTTGCGATATAAATGATATAGCTTCAAATGCAGGCGAAACAAACGTGTTAGCTTCTAATCCATGCGAAACTCATGATTTAGCTTCCAATCAATGCGATGTAGGAGGTTTACCTTCAAATCCATGCTTAACAAATAATTTAGCTTCAAAGACTTGGGATATAAGTGACATAGCTTCAAATGCAGACGATCAAACAAGTTAGCCACAAAATCCATGCGATAAACTTGATTTAGCTTCAAATCAATGCGATGTAGAAGGTTTACCTTCAAATCCATGCTTAACAAATGATTTAGCTTGAAATACTTGCGATATAAATGATATAGCTTCAAATGCAGGCGATCAAACAAGTTAGCCACAAAATCTATGCGATAAACTTGATTTAGCTTCAAATCAATGCGAAGTAGAAGGATTAGCTTAAAATCCATGCAACACAAATGATTTAGCTTCAAATACTTGCGATATAAATGATATAGCTTCAAATGCAGGCGAAACAAATGTGTTAGCTTCTAATCCATGCGAAACTCATGATTTAGCTTCAAATCATTGCGATGTAGAAGGTTTACCTTCAAATCCATGCTTAACAAATGATTTAGCTTCAAATACTTGCGATATAAATGATATAGCTTCAAAAGCAGGCGATCAAACAAGTTAGCCACAAAATCCATGCGATAAACTTGATTTAGCTTCAAATCAATGCGATGTAGAAGGTTTACCTTCAAATCCATGCTTAACAAATGATTTAGCTTCAAATACTTGCGATATAAATGATATAGCTTCAAATGCAGGCGAAACAAACGAGTTAGCTTCTAATCCATGCGAAACTCATGATTTAGCTTCAAATCATTGCGATGTAGAAGGTTTACCTTCAAATCAATGCTTAACAAATAATTTAGCTCCAAACACTTGGCATATAAGTGATATAGCTTCAAATACAGACGATCAAACGAGTTAGCTTCAAAATCCATGCGATAAACTTGATTTAGCTTCAAATCCAAGCGTAGTAGAAGGATTAGCTTCAAATCCATGCAAACACATATGATTTAGCTTAAAATACTTGCGATATATATGATATAGCTTCAAACGCAGGCCTAACAAACGTGTTAGCTTCTAATCCATGCGAATCTCATGATTTAGCTTCAAATCAATGCGATGTAGAAGGTTTACCTTCAAATCCAAGCACAACAAATGATTTAGCTTCAGACACTTGGGATATAAGTGATATAGCTTCAAATGCAGACGATCAAACTAGTTAGCTTCAAGTCCACGCGAAACAAGTGATTTAGCTTCAGACACTTGCGATATAAGTGATATAGCTTCAAATGCAGAAGAAACAAACGAGTTATCTTCAAATCCATGCCATGCACTTGATTTAGCTGAAAATCAATGCGATGTAGAAGGTTCAGCTTCAAATCCATGCGAAACAAATGATATAGCTTCAAACACTTGGGATATAAGTGATATAGCTTGAAATGCAGACGATCAAACGAGTTAGCTTCAAAATCCATGCGATAAACTTGATTTAGCTTCAAATCAATGCGAAGTAGAAGGCTTAGCTTCAAATCCATGCGAAACAAATAATTTAGGTTCAGATACTTGCGGTATAAATGATACAGCTTCAAATGCAGACGAAACAAACGAGTTAGCTTCTAATCCATGCGAAACTCATGATTTATCTTCAAATCAATGCGATGTAGAAGGTTTACCTTCAAATCCATGCTTAACAAATGATTTAGCTTCAAACACTTGGGATATAAGTGATATAGCTACAAATGCAGACGTTCAAACGAGTTAGCTTCAAAATCCATGCGATAAACTTGATTTAGCTTCAAATCCATGCGTAGTAGAAGGATTAGCTTCAAATCCATGCAACAAAAATGATTTAGCTTCAAATACTTGCGATATAAATGATATAGCTTCAAATGCAGGCCTAACAAACGAGTTAGCTTCTAATCCATGCGAAACTCATGATTTAGCTTCAAATCAATGCGATGTAGAAGGTTTACCTTCAAATCCATGCACAACAATTGATTTAGCTTCAGACACTTGGGATATAAGTGATATAGCTTCAAATGCAGACGATCAAACGAGTTAGCTTCAAGTCCACGCGAAACAAGTGATTTAGCTTCAGACATTTGCGATATAAGTGATATAGCTTCAAATGCAGAAGAAACAAACGAGTTATCTTCAAATCCATGCCATGCACTTGATTTAGCTGAAAATCAATGCGATGTAGAAGGTTCAGCTTCAAATCCATGCAACACAAATGATTTAGCTTCAAATACTTGCGATATAAATGATATAGCTTCAAATGCAGGCGAAACAAACGAGTTAGCTTCTAATCCATGCGAAACTCATGATATAGCTTCAAATCAATGCGATGCAGAAGGTTTACCTTTCAATCCATGCTTAACAAATAATTTAGCTTCAAACACATGGGATATAAGTGATATAGCTTGAAATGCAGACGATCAAACGAGTTAGCTTCAAAATCCATGCGATAAACTTGATTTAGCTTCAAATCCATGCGTAGTAGTAGGCTTAGCTTCAAATCCATGCGAAAAACAAATGATTTAGCTTCAAATACTTGCGATATAAATGATATAGCTTCAAATGCAGACGAAACAAACGAGTTAGCATCTAATCCATGCGAAACACATGATTTAGCTTCAAATCAATGCGATGTAGAAGGTTTAGCTTCAAATCCATGCGGAACAAATGATTTAACATCAGATACTTGCAATATAAGTGATATAGTTTCAAATGGAGGGGAAACAAATGAGTTAGCTTCCGATCCATGCAAAACACATGATTAAGCATCAAATCAATGCTATGTAGAAGGTTTAGCTTCAAATCCAAGCTAAACACATGATTTAGCTTCAATTCAATGCGATGTGGTAGTTTTAGTTTCAAATCCATGCAAAACAAATGATTTAGCTTTAAATACTTGGGATATAAGTGATATAGCTTCAAATGGAGAAGAATCAAACGAGTTAGCTTCATATCCAAGCGAAACACATGATTTAGCTTCCAATCTATGCGATGTAGAAGGTTTTGCTTCAAATCCATGCGGAACAAAAGATTTAACATCAGATGCTTGCGATATAAGTGATATGGATTAAACTGCAGGCGAAATAAACGAGTTAGCTTCAAATCCATGCGAAACACTTGATTTAGTTTCAAATCAATGCGATGTAGAAGGATTAGCTTCAAATCCATGAGATGCAAATGATTGAGCTTCAAACACTTGGGATATAGGTGATATAGCTTCAACAGCATGCGAAACCAACGAGCTAGCTTCATATCCAAGCGAAACACATGATTTAACTTCAAATCAATGCGATGTAGAAGGTTTACCTTTAAATCCATGCTTAACAAATGACTTAGCTTCAAATACCTGCGATATAAATGATATAGCTTCAAATGTAGGCGAAACAAACGTGTTAGCTTCTAGTCCATGCGAAACTCATGATTTAGCTTCAAATCAATGCGATGTAGAAGGTTTACCTTCAAATCCATGCTTAACAAATGATTTAGCTTCAAACACTTGGGATATAAGTGATATAGCTTCAAATGCAGACGATCAAACGAGTTAGCTTCAAAATCCATGAGATAAACTTGATTTAGCTTCAAATCAATGCGAAGTAGAAGGATTAGCTTCAAATCCATGCAACAAAAATGATTTAGCTTCAAATACTTGCGATATAAATGATATAGCTTCAAATGCAGGCGAAACAAACGTGTTAGCTTCTAATCCATGCGAAACTCATGATTTAGCTTCCAATCAATGCGATGTAGGAGGTTTACCTTCAAATCCATGCTTAACAAATAATTTAGCTTCAAAGACTTGGGATATAAGTGACATAGCTTCAAATGCAGACGATCAAACAAGTTAGCCACAAAATCCATGCGATAAACTTGATTTAGCTTCAAATCAATGCGATGTAGAAGGTTTACCTTCAAATCCATGCTTAACAAATGATTTAGCTTGAAATACTTGCGATATAAATGATATAGCTTCAAATGCAGGCGATCAAACAAGTTAGCCACAAAATCCATGCGATAAACTTGATTTAGCTTCAAATCAATGCGAAGTAGAAGGATTAGCTTAAAATCCATGCAACACAAATGATTTAGCTTCAAATACTTGCGATATAAATGATATAGCTTCAAATGCAGGCGAAACAAATGTGTTAGCTTCTAATCCATGCGAAACTCATGATTTAGCTTCAAATCAATGCGATGTAGAAGGTTTACCTTCAAATCCATGCTTAACAAATGATTTAGCTTCAAATACTTGCGATATAAATGATATAGCTTCAAAAGCAGGCGATCAAACAAGTTAGCCACAAAATCCATGCGATAAACTTGATTTAGCTTCAAATCAATGCGATGTAGAAGGTTTACCTTCAAATCCATGCTTAACAAATGATTTAGCTTCAAATACTTGCGATATAAATGATATAGCTTCAAATGCAGGCGAAACAAACGAGTTAGCTTCTAATCCATGCGAAACTCATGATTTAGCTTCAAATCATTGCGATGTAGAAGGTTTACCTTCAAATCAATGCTTAACAAATAATTTAGCTCCAAACACTTGGCATATAAGTGATATAGCTTCAAATACAGACGATCAAACGAGTTAGCTTCAAAATCCATGCGATAAACTTGATTTAGCTTCAAATCCAAGCGTAGTAGAAGGATTAGCTTCAAATCCATGCAAACACATATGATTTAGCTTAAAATACTTGCGATATATATGATATAGCTTCAAACGCAGGCCTAACAAACGTGTTAGCTTCTAATCCATGCGAATCTCATGATTTAGCTTCAAATCAATGCGATGTAGAAGGTTTACCTTCAAATCCAAGCACAACAAATGATTTAGCTTCAGACACTTGGGATATAAGTGATATAGCTTCAAATGCAGACGATCAAACTAGTTAGCTTCAAGTCCACGCGAAACAAGTGATTTAGCTTCAGACACTTGCGATATAAGTGATATAGCTTCAAATGCAGAAGAAACAAACGAGTTATCTTCAAATCCATGCCATGCACTTGATTTAGCTGAAAATCAATGCGATGTAGAAGGTTCAGCTTCAAATCCATGCGAAACAAATGATATAGCTTCAAACACTTGGGATATAAGTGATATAGCTTGAAATGCAGACGATCAAACGAGTTAGCTTCAAAATCCATGCGATAAACTTGATTTAGCTTCAAATCAATGCGAAGTAGAAGGCTTAGCTTCAAATCCATGCGAAACAAATAATTTAGGTTCAGATACTTGCGGTATAAATGATACAGCTTCAAATGCAGACGAAACAAACGAGTTAGCTTCTAATCCATGCGAAACTCATGATTTATCTTCAAATCAATGCGATGTAGAAGGTTTACCTTCAAATCCATGCTTAACAAATGATTTAGCTTCAAACACTTGGGATATAAGTGATATAGCTACAAATGCAGACGTTCAAACGAGTTAGCTTCAAAATCCATGCGATAAACTTGATTTAGCTTCAAATCCATGCGTAGTAGAAGGATTAGCTTCAAATCCATGCAACAAAAATGATTTAGCTTCAAATACTTGCGATATAAATGATATAGCTTCAAATGCAGGCCTAACAAACGAGTTAGCTTCTAATCCATGCGAAACTCATGATTTAGCTTCAAATCAATGCGATGTAGAAGGTTTACCTTCAAATCCATGCACAACAATTGATTTAGCTTCAGACACTTGGGATATAAGTGATATAGCTTCAAATGCAGACGATCAAACGAGTTAGCTTCAAGTCCACGCGAAACAAGTGATTTAGCTTCAGACATTTGCGATATAAGTGATATAGCTTCAAATGCAGAAGAAACAAACGAGTTATCTTCAAATCCATGCCATGCACTTGATTTAGCTGAAAATCAATGCGATGTAGAAGGTTCAGCTTCAAATCCATGCAACACAAATGATTTAGCTTCAAATACTTGCGATATAAATGATATAGCTTCAAATGCAGGCGAAACAAACGAGTTAGCTTCTAATCCATGCGAAACTCATGATATAGCTTCAAATCAATGCGATGTAGAAGGTTTACCTTTCAATCCATGCTTAACAAATAATTTAGCTTCAAACACTTGGGATATAAGTGATATAGCTTGAAATGCAGACGATCAAACGAGTTAGCTTCAAAATCCATGCGATAAACTTGATTTAGCTTCAAATCCATGCGTAGTAGTAGGCTTAGCTTCAAATCCATGCGAAAAACAAATGATTTAGCTTCAAATACTTGCGATATAAATGATATAGCTTCAAATGCAGACGAAACAAACGAGTTAGCTTCTAATCCATGCGAAACACATGATTTAGCTTCAAATCAATGCGATGTAGAAGGTTTAGCTTCAAATCCATGCGGAACAAATGATTTAACATCAGATACTTGCAATATAAGTGATATAGTTTCAAATGGAGGGGAAACAAATGAGTTAGCTTCCGATCCATGCAAAACACATGATTAAGCATCAAATCAATGCTATGTAGAAGGTTTAGCTTCAAATCCAAGCTAAACACATGATTTAGCTTCAATTCAATGCGATGTGGTAGTTTTAGTTTCAAATCCATGCAAAACAAATGATTTAGCTTTAAATACTTGGGATATAAGTGATATAGCTTCAAATGGAGAAGAATCAAACGAGTTAGCTTCATATCCAAGCGAAACACATGATTTAGCTTCCAATCTATGCGATGTAGAAGGTTTTGCTTCAAATCCATGCGGAACAAAAGATTTAACATCAGATACTTGCGATATAAGTGATATGGATTAAACTGCAGGCGAAATAAACGAGTTAGCTTCAAATCCATGCGAAACACTTGATTTAGTTTCAAATCAATGCGATGTAGAAGGATTAGCTTCAAATCCATGAGATGCAAATGATTGAGCTTCAAACACTTGGGATATAGGTGATATAGCTTCAACAGCATGCGAAACCAACGAGCTAGCTTCATATCCAAGCGAAACACATGATTTAACTTCAAATCAATGCGATGTAGAAGGTTTACCTTTAAATCCATGCTTAACAAATGACTTAGCTTCAAATACCTGCGATATAAATGATATAGCTTCAAATGCAGGCGAAACAAACGTGTTAGCTTCTAGTCCATGCGAAACTCATGATTTAGCTTCAAATCAATGCGATGTAGAAGGTTTACCTTCAAATCCATGCTTAACAAATGATTTAGCTTCAAACACTTGGGATATAAGTGATATAGCTTCAAATGCAGACGATCAAACGAGTTAGCTTCAAAATCCATGCGATAAACTTGATTTAGCTTCAAATCAATGCGAAGTAGAAGGATTAGCTTCAAATCCATGCAACAAAAATGATTTAGCTTCAAATACTTGCGATATAAATGATATAGCTTCAAATGCAGGCGAAACAAACGTGTTAGCTTCTAATCCATGCGAAACTCATGATTTAGCTTCCAATCAATGCGATGTAGGAGGTTTACCTTCAAATCCATGCTTAACAAATAATTTAGCTTCAAAGACTTGGGATATAAGTGACATAGCTTCAAATGCAGACGATCAAACAAGTTAGCCACAAAATCCATGCGATAAACTTGATTTAGCTTCAAATCAATGCGATGTAGAAGGTTTACCTTCAAATCCATGCTTAACAAATGATTTAGCTTGAAATACTTGCGATATAAATGATATAGCTTCAAATGCAGGCGATCAAACAAGTTAGCCACAAAATCCATGCGATAAACTTGATTTAGCTTCAAATCAATGCGAAGTAGAAGGATTAGCTTAAAATCCATGCAACACAAATGATTTAGCTTCAAATACTTGCGATATAAATGATATAGCTTCAAATGCAGGCGAAACAAATGTGTTAGCTTCTAATCCATGCGAAACTCATGATTTAGCTTCAAATCAATGCGATGTAGAAGGTTTACCTTCAAATCCATGCTTAACAAATGATTTAGCTTCAAATACTTGCGATATAAATGATATAGCTTCAAAAGCAGGCGATCAAACAAGTTAGCCACAAAATCCATGCGATAAACTTGATTTAGCTTCAAATCAATGCGATGTAGAAGGTTTACCTTCAAATCCAAGCACAACAAATGATTTAGCTTCAGACACTTGGGATATAAGTGATATAGCTTCAAATGCAGACGATCAAACTAGTTAGCTTCAAGTCCACGCGAAACAAGTGATTTAGCTTCAGACACTTGCGATATAAGTGATATAGCTTCAAATGCAGAAGAAACAAACGAGTTATCTTCAAATCCATGCCATGCACTTGATTTAGCTGAAAATCAATGCGATGTAGAAGGTTCAGCTTCAAATCCATGCGAAACAAATGATATAGCTTCAAACACTTGGGATATAAGTGATATAGCTTGAAATGCAGACGATCAAACGAGTTAGCTTCAAAATCCATGCGATAAACTTGATTTAGCTTCAAATCAATGCGAAGTAGAAGGCTTAGCTTCAAATCCATGCGAAACAAATAATTTAGGTTCAGATACTTGCGGTATAAATGATACAGCTTCAAATGCAGACGAAACAAACGAGTTAGCTTCTAATCCATGCGAAACTCATGATTTATCTTCAAATCAATGCGATGTAGAAGGTTTACCTTCAAATCCATGCTTAACAAATGATTTAGCTTCAAACACTTGGGATATAAGTGATATAGCTACAAATGCAGACGTTCAAACGAGTTAGCTTCAAAATCCATGCGATAAACTTGATTTAGCTTCAAATCCATGCGTAGTAGAAGGATTAGCTTCAAATCCATGCAACAAAAATGATTTAGCTTCAAATACTTGCGATATAAATGATATAGCTTCAAATGCAGGCGAAACAAATGTGTTAGCTTCTAATCCATGCGAAACTCATGATTTAGCTTCAAATCAATGCGATGTAGAAGGTTTACCTTCAAATCCATGCTTAACAAATGATTTAGCTTCAAATACTTGCGATATAAATGATATAGCTTCAAAAGCAGGCGATCAAACAAGTTAGCCACAAAATCCATGCGATAAACTTGATTTAGCTTCAAATCAATGCGATGTAGAAGGTTAACCTTCAAATCCATGCTTAACAAATGATTTAGCTTCAAATACTTGCGATATAAATGATATAGCTTCAAATGCAGGCGAAACAAACGAGTTAGCATCTAATCCATGCGAAACTCATTATTTAGCTTCAAATCATTGCGATGTAGAAGGTTTACCTTCAAATCAATGCTTAACAAATAATTTAGCTCCAAACACTTGGCATATAAGTGATATAGCTTCAAATACAGACGATCAAACGAGTTAGCTTCAAAATCCATGCGATAAACTTGATTTAGCTTCAAATCCAAGCGTAGTAGAAGGATTAGCTTCAAATCCATGCAAACACATATGATTTAGCTTAAAATACTTGCGATATATATGATATAGCTTCAAACGCAGGCCTAACAAACGAGTTAGCTTCTAATCCATGCGAATCTCATGATTTAGCTTCAAATCAATGCGATGTAGAAGGTTTACCTTCAAATCCAAGCACAACAAATGATTTAGCTTCAGACACTTGGGATATAAGTGATATAGCTTCAAATGCAGACGATCAAACTAGTTAGCTTCAAGTCCACGCGAAACAAGTGATTTAGCTTCAGACACTTGCGATATAAGTGATATAGCTTCAAATGCAGAAGAAACAAACGAGTTATCTTCAAATCCATGCCATGCACTTGATTTAGCTGAAAATCAATGCGATGTAGAAGGTTCAGCTTCAAATCCATGCGAAACAAATGATATAGCTTCAAACACTTGGGATATAAGTGATATAGCTTGAAATGCAGACGATCAAACGAGTTAGCTTCAAAATCCATGCGATAAACTTGATTTAGCTTCAAATCAATGCGAAGTAGAAGGCTTAGCTTCAAATCCATGCGAAACAAATAATTTAGGTTCAGATACTTGCGGTATAAATGATACAGCTTCAAATGCAGACGAAACAAACGAGTTAGCTTCTAATCCATGCGAAACTCATGATTTATCTTCAAATCAATGCGATGTAGAAGGTTTACCTTCAAATCCATGCTTAACAAATGATTTAGCTTCAAACACTTGGGATATAAGTGATATAGCTACAAATGCAGACGTTCAAACGAGTTAGCTTCAAAATCCATGCGATAAACTTGATTTAGCTTCAAATCCATGCGTAGTAGAAGGATTAGCTTCAAATCCATGCAACAAAAATGATTTAGCTTCAAATACTTGCGATATAAATGATATAGCTTCAAATGCAGGCCTAACAAACGAGTTAGCTTCTAATCCATGCGAAACTCATGATTTAGCTTCAAATCAATGCGATGTAGAAGGTTTACCTTCAAATCCATGCACAACAATTGATTTAGCTTCAGACACTTGGGATATAAGTGATATAGCTTCAAATGCAGACGATCAAACGAGTTAGCTTCAAGTCCACGCGAAACAAGTGATTTAGCTTCAGACATTTGCGATATAAGTGATATAGCTTCAAATGCAGAAGAAACAAACGAGTTATCTTCAAATCCATGCCATGCACTTGATTTAGCTGAAAATCAATGCGATGTAGAAGGTTCAGCTTCAAATCCATGCAACACAAATGATTTAGCTTCAAATACTTGCGATATAAATGATATAGCTTCAAATGCAGGCGAAACAAACGAGTTAGCTTCTAATCCATGCGAAACTCATGATATAGCTTCAAATCAATGCGATGTAGAAGGTTTACCTTTCAATCCATGCTTAACAAATAATTTAGCTTCAAACACTTGGGATATAAGTGATATAGCTTGAAATGCAGACGATCAAACGAGTTAGCTTCAAAATCCATGCGATAAACTTGATTTAGCTTCAAATCCATGCGTAGTAGTAGGCTTAGCTTCAAATCCATGCGAAAAACAAATGATTTAGCTTCAAATACTTGCGATATAAATGATATAGCTTCAAATGCAGACGAAACAAACGAGTTAGCTTCTAATCCATGCGAAACACATGATTTAGCTTCAAATCAATGCGATGTAGAAGGTTTAGCTTCAAATCCATGCGGAACAAATGATTTAACATCAGATACTTGCAATATAAGTGATATAGTTTCAAATGGAGGGGAAACAAATGAGTTAGCTTCCGATCCATGCAAAACACATGATTAAGCATCAAATCAATGCTATGTAGAAGGTTTAGCTTCAAATCCAAGCGAAACACATGATTTAGCTTCAATTCAATGCGATGTGGTAGTTTTAGTTTCAAATCCATGCAAAACAAATGATTTAGCTTTAAATACTTGGGATATAAGTGATATAGCTTCAAATGGAGAAGAATCAAACGAGTTAGCTTCATATCCAAGCGAAACACATGATTTAGCTTCCAATCTATGCGATGTAGAAGGTTTTGCTTCAAATCCATGCGGAACAAAAGATTTAACATCAGATACTTGCGATATAAGTGATATGGATTAAACTGCAGGCGAAATAAACGAGTTAGCTTCAAATCCATGCGAAACACTTGATTTAGTTTCAAATCAATGCGATGTAGAAGGATTAGCTTCAAATCCATGAGATGCAAATGATTGAGCTTCAAACACTTGGGATATAGGTGATATAGCTTCAACAGCATGCGAAACCAACGAGCTAGCTTCATATTCAAGCGAAACACATGATTTAACTTCAAATCAATGCGATGTAGAAGGTTTACCTTTAAATCCATGCTTAACAAATGACTTAGCTTCAAATACCTGCGATATAAATGATATAGCTTCAAATGCAGGCGAAACAAACGTGTTAGCTTCTAGTCCATGCGAAACTCATGATTTAGCTTCAAATCAATGCGATGTAGAAGGTTTACCTTCAAATCCATGCTTAACAAATGATTTAGCTTCAAACACTTGGGATATAAGTGATATAGCTTCAAATGCAGACGATCAAACGAGTTAGCTTCAAAATCCATGCGATAAACTTGATTTAGCTTCAAATCAATGCGAAGTAGAAGGATTAGCTTCAAATCCATGCAACAAAAATGATTTAGCTTCAAATACTTGCGATATAAATGATATAGCTTCAAATGCAGGCGAAACAAACGTGTTAGCTTCTAATCCATGCGAAACTCATGATTTAGCTTCCAATCAATGCGATGTAGGAGGTTTACCTTCAAATCCATGCTTAACAAATAATTTAGCTTCAAAGACTTGGGATATAAGTGACATAGCTTCAAATGCAGACGATCAAACAAGTTAGCCACAAAATCCATGCGATAAACTTGATTTAGCTTCAAATCAATGCGATGTAGAAGGTTTACCTTCAAATCCATGCTTAACAAATGATTTAGCTTGAAATACTTGCGATATAAATGATATAGCTTCAAATGCAGACGAAACAAACGAGTTAGCTTCTAATCCATGCGAAACTCATGATTTAGCTTCAAATCAATGCGATGTAGAAGGTTTACCTTCAAATCCATGCTTAACAAATGATTTAGCTTCAAACACTTGGGATATAAGTGATATAGCTACAAATGCAGACGTTCAAACGAGTTAGCTTCAAAATCCATGCGATAAACTTGATTTAGCTTCAAATCCATGCGTAGTAGAAGGATTAGCTTCAAATCCATGCAACAAAAATGATTTAGCTTCAAATACTTGCGATATAAATGATATAGCTTCAAATGCAGGCGAAACAAATGTGTTAGCTTCTAATCCATGCGAAACTCATGATTTAGCTTCAAATCAATGCGAAGTAGAAGGCTTAGCTTCAAATCCATGCGAAACAAATAATTTAGGTTCAGATACTTGCGGTATAAATGATACAGCTTCAAATGCAGACGAAACAAACGAGTTAGCTTCTAATCCATGCGAAACTCATGATTTATCTTCAAATCAATGCGATGTAGAAGGTTTACCTTCAAATCCATGCTTAACAAATGATTTAGCTTCAAACACTTGGGATATAAGTGATATAGCTTCAAATACAGACGATCAAACGAGTTAGCTTCAAAATCCATGCGATAAACTTGATTTAGCTTCAAATCCAAGCGTAGTAGAAGGATTAGCTTCAAATCCATGCAAACACATATGATTTAGCTTAAAATACTTGCGATATATATGATATAGCTTCAAACGCAGGCCTAACAAACGAGTTAGCTTCTAATCCATGCGAATCTCATGATTTAGCTTCAAATCAATGCGATGTAGAAGGTTTACCTTCAAATCCAAGCACAACAAATAATTTAGCTCCAAACACTTGGCATATAAGTGATATAGCTTCAAATACAGACGATCAAACGAGTTAGCTTCAAAATCCATGCGATAAACTTGATTTAGCTTCAAATCCAAGCGTAGTAGAAGGATTAGCTTCAAATCCATGCAAACACATATGATTTAGCTTAAAATACTTGCGATATATATGATATAGCTTCAAACGCAGGCCTAACAAACGAGTTAGCTTCTAATCCATGCGAATCTCATGATTTAGCTTCAAATCAATGCGATGTAGAAGGTTTACCTTCAAATCCATGCTTAACAAATGATTTAGCTTCAAACACTTGGGATATAAGTGATATAGCTACAAATGCAGACGTTCAAACGAGTTAGCTTCAAAATCCATGCGATAAACTTGATTTAGCTTCAAATCCATGCGTAGTAGAAGGATTAGCTTCAAATCCATGCAACAAAAATGATTTAGCTTCAAATACTTGCGATATAAATGATATAGCTTCAAATGCAGGCCTAACAAACGAGTTAGCTTCTAATCCATGCGAAACTCATGATTTAGCTTCAAATCAATGCGATGTAGAAGGTTTACCTTCAAATCCATGCACAACAATTGATTTAGCTTCAGACACTTGGGATATAAGTGATATAGCTTCAAATGCAGACGATCAAACGAGTTAGCTTCAAGTCCACGCGAAACAAGTGATTTAGCTTCAGACATTTGCGATATAAGTGATATAGCTTCAAATGCAGAAGAAACAAACGAGTTATCTTCAAATCCATGCCATGCACTTGATTTAGCTGAAAATCAATGCGATGTAGAAGGTTCAGCTTCAAATCCATGCAACACAAATGATTTAGCTTCAAATACTTGCGATATAAATGATATAGCTTCAAATGCAGGCGAAACAAACGAGTTAGCTTCTAATCCATGCGAAACTCATGATATAGCTTCAAATCAATGCGATGTAGAAGGTTTACCTTTCAATCCATGCTTAACAAATAATTTAGCTTCAAACACTTGGGATATAAGTGATATAGCTTGAAATGCAGACGATCAAACGAGTTAGCTTCAAAATCCATGCGATAAACTTGATTTAGCTTCAAATCCATGCGTAGTAGTAGGCTTAGCTTCAAATCCATGCGAAAAACAAATGATTTAGCTTCAAATACTTGCGATATAAATGATATAGCTTCAAATGCAGACGAAACAAACGAGTTAGCTTCTAATCCATGCGAAACACATGATTTAGCTTCAAATCAATGCGATGTAGAAGGTTTAGCTTCAAATCCATGCGGAACAAATGATTTAACATCAGATACTTGCAATATAAGTGATATAGTTTCAAATGGAGGGGAAACAAATGAGTTAGCTTCCGATCCATGCAAAACACATGATTAAGCATCAAATCAATGCTATGTAGAAGGTTTAGCTTCAAATCCAAGCGAAACACATGATTTAGCTTCAATTCAATGCGATGTGGTAGTTTTAGTTTCAAATCCATGCAAAACAAATGATTTAGCTTTAAATACTTGGGATATAAGTGATATAGCTTCAAATGGAGAAGAATCAAACGAGTTAGCTTCATATCCAAGCGAAACACATGATTTAGCTTCCAATCTATGCGATGTAGAAGGTTTTGCTTCAAATCCATGCGGAACAAAAGATTTAACATCAGATACTTGCGATATAAGTGATATGGATTAAACTGCAGGCGAAATAAACGAGTTAGCTTCAAATCCATGCGAAACACTTGATTTAGTTTCAAATCAATGCGATGTAGAAGGATTAGCTTCAAATCCATGAGATGCAAATGATTGAGCTTCAAACACTTGGGATATAGGTGATATAGCTTCAACAGCATGCGAAACCAACGAGCTAGCTTCATATTCAAGCGAAACACATGATTTAACTTCAAATCAATGCGATGTAGAAGGTTTACCTTTAAATCCATGCTTAACAAATGACTTAGCTTCAAATACCTGCGATATAAATGATATAGCTTCAAATGCAGGCGAAACAAACGTGTTAGCTTCTAGTCCATGCGAAACTCATGATTTAGCTTCAAATCAATGCGATGTAGAAGGTTTACCTTCAAATCCATGCTTAACAAATGATTTAGCTTCAAACACTTGGGATATAAGTGATATAGCTTCAAATGCAGACGATCAAACGAGTTAGCTTCAAAATCCATGCGATAAACTTGATTTAGCTTCAAATCAATGCGAAGTAGAAGGATTAGCTTCAAATCCATGCAACAAAAATGATTTAGCTTCAAATACTTGCGATATAAATGATATAGCTTCAAATGCAGGCGAAACAAACGTGTTAGCTTCTAATCCATGCGAAACTCATGATTTAGCTTCCAATCAATGCGATGTAGGAGGTTTACCTTCAAATCCATGCTTAACAAATAATTTAGCTTCAAAGACTTGGGATATAAGTGACATAGCTTCAAATGCAGACGATCAAACAAGTTAGCCACAAAATCCATGCGATAAACTTGATTTAGCTTCAAATCAATGCGATGTAGAAGGTTTACCTTCAAATCCATGCTTAACAAATGATTTAGCTTGAAATACTTGCGATATAAATGATATAGCTTCAAATGCAGGCGAAACAAACGAGTTAGCTTCTAATCCATGCGAAACTCATGATTTAGCTTCAAATCATTGCGATGTAGAAGGTTTACCTTCAAATCAATGCTTAACAAATAATTTAGCTCCAAACACTTGGCATATAAGTGATATAGCTTCAAATACAGACGATCAAACGAGTTAGCTTCAAAATCCATGCGATAAACTTGATTTAGCTTCAAATCCAAGCGTAGTAGAAGGATTAGCTTCAAATCCATGCAAACACATATGATTTAGCTTAAAATACTTGCGATATATATGATATAGCTTCAAACGCAGGCCTAACAAACGAGTTAGCTTCTAATCCATGCGAATCTCATGATTTAGCTTCAAATCAATGCGATGTAGAAGGTTTACCTTCAAATCCAAGCACAACAAATGATTTAGCTTCAGACACTTGGGATATAAGTGATATAGCTTCAAATGCAGACGATCAAACTAGTTAGCTTCAAGTCCACGCGAAACAAGTGTTTTATCTTCAGACACTTGCGATATAAGTGATATAGCTTCAAATGCAGAAGAAACAAACGAGTTATCTTCAAATCCATGCCATGCACTTGATTTAGCTGAAAATCAATGCGATGTAGAAGGTTCAGCTTCAAATCCATGCGAAACAAATGATATAGCTTCAAACACTTGGGATATAAGTGATATAGCTTGAAATGCAGACGATCAAACGAGTTAGCTTCAAAATCCATGCGATAAACTTGATTTAGCTTCAAATCAATGCGAAGTAGAAGGCTTAGCTTCAAATCCATGCGAAACAAATAATTTAGGTTCAGATACTTGCGGTATAAATGATACAGCTTCAAATGCAGACGAAACAATCGAGTTAGCTTCTAATCCATGCGAAGCTCATGATTTAGCTTCAAATCAATGCGATGTAGAAGGTTTACCTTCAAATCCATGCTTAACAAATGATTTAGCTTCAAACACTTGGGATATAAGTGATATAGCTACAAATGCAGACGTTCAAACGAGTTAGCTTCAAAATCCATGCGATAAACTTGATTTAGCTTCAAATCCATGCGTGGTAGAAGGATTAGCTTCAAATCCATGCAACAAAAATGATTTAGCTTCAAATACTTGCGATATAAATGATATAGCTTCAAATGCAGGCCTAACAAACGAGTTAGCTTCTAATCCATGCGAAACTCATGATTTAGCTTCAAATCAATGCGATGTAGAAGGTTTACCTTCAAATCCATGCACAACAATTGATTTAGCTTCAGACACTTGGGATATAAGTGATATAGCTTCAAATGCAGACGATCAAACGAGTTAGCTTCAAGTCCACGCGAAACAAGTGATTTAGCTTCAGACATTTGCGATATAAGTGATATAGCTTCAAATGCAGAAGAAACAAACGAGTTATCTTCAAATCCATGCCATGCACTTGATTTAGCTGAAAATCAATGCGATGTAGAAGGTTCAGCTTCAAATCCATGCAACACAAATGATTTAGCTTCAAATACTTGCGATATAAATGATATAGCTTCAAATGCAGGCGAAACAAACGAGTTAGCTTCTAATCCATGCGAAACTCATGATATAGCTTCAAATCAATGCGATGTAGAAGGTTTACCTTCAAATCCATGCTTAACAAATGATTTAGCTTGAAATACTTGCGATATAAATGATATAGCTTCAAATGCAGGCGATCAAACAAGTTAGCCACAAAATCCATGCGATAAACTTGATTTAGCTTCAAATCAATGCGAAGTAGAAGGATTAGCTTAAAATCCATGCAACACAAATGATTTAGCTTCAAATACTTGCGATATAAATGATATAGCTTCAAATGCAGGCGAAACAAATGTGTTAGCTTCTAATCCATGCGAAACTCATGATTTAGCTTCAAATCAATGCGATGTAGAAGGTTTACCTTCAAATCCATGCTTAACAAATGATTTAGCTTCAAATACTTGCGATATAAATGATATAGCTTCAAAAGCAGGCGATCAAACAAGTTAGCCACAAAAGTCATGCGATAAACTTGATTTAGCTTCAAATCAATGCGATGTAGAAGGTTTACCTTCAAATCCATGCTTAACAAATGATTTAGCTTCAAATACTTGCGATATAAATGATATAGCTTCAAATGCAGGCGAAACAAACGAGTTAGCTTCTAATCCATGCGAAACTCATGATTTAGCTTCAAATCATTGCGATGTAGAAGGTTTACCTTCAAATCAATGCTTAACAAATAATTTAGCTCCAAACACTTGGCATATAAGTGATATAGCTTCAAATACAGACGATCAAACGAGTTAGCTTCAAAATCCATGCGATAAACTTGATTTAGCTTCAAATCCAAGCGTAGTAGAAGGATTAGCTTCAAATCCATGCAAACACATATGATTTAGCTTAAAATACTTGCGATATATATGATATAGCTTCAAACGCAGGCCTAACAAACGAGTTAGCTTCTAATCCATGCGAATCTCATGATTTAGCTTCAAATCAATGCGATGTAGAAGGTTTACCTTCAAATCCAAGCACAACAAATGATTTAGCTTCAGACACTTGGGATATAAGTGATATAGCTTCAAATGCAGACGATCAAACTAGTTAGCTTCAAGTCCACGCGAAACAAGTGATTTAGCATCAGACACTTGCGATATAAGTGATATAGCTTCAAATGCAGAAGAAACAAACGAGTTATCTTCAAATCCATGCCATGCACTTGATTTAGCTGAAAATCAATGCGATGTAGAAGGTTCAGCTTCAAATCCATGCGAAACAAATGATATAGCTTCAAACACTTGGGATATAAGTGATATAGCTTGAAATGCAGACGATCAAACGAGTTAGCTTCAAAATCCATGCGATAAACTTGATTTAGCTTCAAATCAATGCGAAGTAGAAGGCTTAGCTTCAAATCCATGCGAAACAAATAATTTAGGTTCAGATACTTGCGGTATAAATGATACAGCTTCAAATGCAGACGAAACAAACGAGTTAGCTTCTAATCCATGCGAAACTCATGATTTAGCTTCAAATCAATGCGATGTAGAAGGTTTACCTTCAAATCCATGCTTAACAAATGATTTAGCTTCAAACACTTGGGATATAAGTGATATAGCTACAAATGCAGACGTTCAAACGAGTTAGCTTCAAAATCCATGCGATAAACTTGATTTAGCTTCAAATCCATGCGTAGTAGAAGGATTAGCTTCAAATCCATGCAACAAAAATGATTTAGCTTCAAATACTTGCGATATAAATGATATAGCTTCAAATGCAGGCGAAACAAATGTGTTAGCTTCTAATCCATGCGAAACTCATGATTTAGCTTCAAATCAATGCGATGTAGAAGGTTTACCTTCAAATCCATGCTTAACAAATGATTTAGCTTCAAATACTTGCGATATAAATGATATAGCTTCAAAAGCAGGCGATCAAACAAGTTAGCCACAAAATCCATGCGATAAACTTGATTTAGCTTCAAATCAATGCGATGTAGAAGGTTAACCTTCAAATCCATGCTTAACAAATGATTTAGCTTCAAATACTTGCGATATAAATGATATAGCTTCAAATGCAGGCGAAACAAACGAGTTAGCATCTAATCCATGCGAAACTCATTATTTAGCTTCAAATCATTGCGATGTAGAAGGTTTACCTTCAAATCAATGCTTAACAAATAATTTAGCTCCAAACACTTGGCATATAAGTGATATAGCTTCAAATACAGACGATCAAACGAGTTAGCTTCAAAATCCATGCGATAAACTTGATTTAGCTTCAAATCCAAGCGTAGTAGAAGGATTAGCTTCAAATCCATGCAAACACATATGATTTAGCTTAAAATACTTGCGATATATATGATATAGCTTCAAACGCAGGCCTAACAAACGAGTTAGCTTCTAATCCATGCGAATCTCATGATTTAGCTTCAAATCAATGCGATGTAGAAGGTTTACCTTCAAATCCAAGCACAACAAATGATTTAGCTTCAGACACTTGGGATATAAGTGATATAGCTTCAAATGCAGACGATCAAACTAGTTAGCTTCAAGTCCACGCGAAACAAGTGATTTAGCTTCAGACACTTGCGATATAAGTGATATAGCTTCAAATGCAGAAGAAACAAACGAGTTATCTTCAAATCCATGCCATGCACTTGATTTAGCTGAAAATCAATGCGATGTAGAAGGTTCAGCTTCAAATCCATGCGAAACAAATGATATAGCTTCAAACACTTGGGATATAAGTGATATAGCTTGAAATGCAGACGATCAAACGAGTTAGCTTCAAAATCCATGCGATAAACTTGATTTAGCTTCAAATCAATGCGAAGTAGAAGGCTTAGCTTCAAATCCATGCGAAACAAATAATTTAGGTTCAGATACTTGCGGTATAAATGATACAGCTTCAAATGCAGACGAAACAAACGAGTTAGCTTCTAATCCATGCGAAACTCATGATTTATCTTCAAATCAATGCGATGTAGAAGGTTTACCTTCAAATCCATGCTTAACAAATGATTTAGCTTCAAACACTTGGGATATAAGTGATATAGCTACAAATGCAGACGTTCAAACGAGTTAGCTTCAAAATCCATGCGATAAACTTGATTTAGCTTCAAATCCATGCGTAGTAGAAGGATTAGCTTCAAATCCATGCAACAAAAATGATTTAGCTTCAAATACTTGCGATATAAATGATATAGCTTCAAATGCAGGCCTAACAAACGAGTTAGCTTCTAATCCATGCGAAACTCATGATTTAGCTTCAAATCAATGCGATGTAGAAGGTTTACCTTCAAATCCATGCACAACAATTGATTTAGCTTCAGACACTTGGGATATAAGTGATATAGCTTCAAATGCAGACGATCAAACGAGTTAGCTTCAAGTCCACGCGAAACAAGTGATTTAGCTTCAGACATTTGCGATATAAGTGATATAGCTTCAAATGCAGAAGAAACAAACGAGTTATCTTCAAATCCATGCCATGCACTTGATTTAGCTGAAAATCAATGCGATGTAGAAGGTTCAGCTTCAAATCCATGCAACACAAATGATTTAGCTTCAAATACTTGCGATATAAATGATATAGCTTCAAATGCAGGCGAAACAAACGAGTTAGCTTCTAATCCATGCGAAACTCATGATATAGCTTCAAATCAATGCGATGTAGAAGGTTTACCTTTCAATCCATGCTTAACAAATAATTTAGCTTCAAACACTTGGGATATAAGTGATATAGCTTGAAATGCAGACGATCAAACGAGTTAGCTTCAAAATCCATGCGATAAACTTGATTTAGCTTCAAATCCATGCGTAGTAGTAGGCTTAGCTTCAAATCCATGCGAAAAACAAATGATTTAGCTTCAAATACTTGCGATATAAATGATATAGCTTCAAATGCAGACGAAACAAACGAGTTAGCTTCTAATCCATGCGAAACACATGATTTAGCTTCAAATCAATGCGATGTAGAAGGTTTAGCTTCAAATCCATGCGGAACAAATGATTTAACATCAGATACTTGCAATATAAGTGATATAGTTTCAAATGGAGGGGAAACAAATGAGTTAGCTTCCGATCCATGCAAAACACATGATTAAGCATCAAATCAATGCTATGTAGAAGGTTTAGCTTCAAATCCAAGCGAAACACATGATTTAGCTTCAATTCAATGCGATGTGGTAGTTTTAGTTTCAAATCCATGCAAAACAAATGATTTAGCTTTAAATACTTGGGATATAAGTGATATAGCTTCAAATGGAGAAGAATCAAACGAGTTAGCTTCATATCCAAGCGAAACACATGATTTAGCTTCCAATCTATGCGATGTAGAAGGTTTTGCTTCAAATCCATGCGGAACAAAAGATTTAACATCAGATACTTGCGATATAAGTGATATGGATTAAACTGCAGGCGAAATAAACGAGTTAGCTTCAAATCCATGCGAAACACTTGATTTAGTTTCAAATCAATGCGATGTAGAAGGATTAGCTTCAAATCCATGAGATGCAAATGATTGAGCTTCAAACACTTGGGATATAGGTGATATAGCTTCAACAGCATGCGAAACCAACGAGCTAGCTTCATATTCAAGCGAAACACATGATTTAACTTCAAATCAATGCGATGTAGAAGGTTTACCTTTAAATCCATGCTTAACAAATGATTTAGCTTCAAATACTTGCGATATAAATGATATAGCTTCAAAAGCAGGCGATCAAACAAGTTAGCCACAAAATCCATGCGATAAACTTGATTTAGCTTCAAATCAATGCGATGTAGAAGGTTAACCTTCAAATCCATGCTTAACAAATGATTTAGCTTCAAACACTTGGGATATAAGTGATATAGCTTCAAATGCAGACGATCAAACGAGTTAGCTTCAAAATCCATGCGATAAACTTGATTTAGCTTCAAATCAATGCGAAGTAGAAGGATTAGCTTCAAATCCATGCAACAAAAATGATTTAGCTTCAAATACTTGCGATATAAATGATATAGCTTCAAATGCAGGCGAAACAAACGTGTTAGCTTCTAATCCATGCGAAACTCATGATTTAGCTTCCAATCAATGCGATGTAGGAGGTTTACCTTCAAATCCATGCTTAACAAATAATTTAGCTTCAAAGACTTGGGATATAAGTGACATAGCTTCAAATGCAGACGATCAAACAAGTTAGCCACAAAATCCATGCGATAAACTTGATTTAGCTTCAAATCAATGCGATGTAGAAGGTTTACCTTCAAATCCATGCTTAACAAATGATTTAGCTTGAAATACTTGCGATATAAATGATATAGCTTCAAATGCAGGCGATCAAACAAGTTAGCCACAAAATCCATGCGATAAACTTGATTTAGCTTCAAATCAATGCGAAGTAGAAGGATTAGCTTAAAATCCATGCAACACAAATGATTTAGCTTCAAATACTTGCGATATAAATGATATAGCTTCAAATGCAGGCGAAACAAATGTGTTAGCTTCTAATCCATGCGAAACTCATGATTTAGCTTCAAATCAATGCGATGTAGAAGGTTTACCTTCAAATCCATGCTTAACAAATGATTTAGCTTCAAATACTTGCGATATAAATGATATAGCTTCAAAAGCAGGCGATCAAACAAGTTAGCCACAAAATCCATGCGATAAACTTGATTTAGCTTCAAATCAATGCGATGTAGAAGGTTTACCTTCAAATCCATGCTTAACAAATGATTTAGCTTCAAATACTTGCGATATAAATGATATAGCTTCAAATGCAGGCGAAACAAACGAGTTAGCTTCTAATCCATGCGAAACTCATGATTTAGCTTCAAATCATTGCGATGTAGAAGGTTTACCTTCAAATCAATGCTTAACAAATAATTTAGCTCCAAACACTTGGCATATAAGTGATATAGCTTCAAATACAGACGATCAAACGAGTTAGCTTCAAAATCCATGCGATAAACTTGATTTAGCTTCAAATCCAAGCGTAGTAGAAGGATTAGCTTCAAATCCATGCAAACACATATGATTTAGCTTAAAATACTTGCGATATATATGATATAGCTTCAAACGCAGGCCTAACAAACGAGTTAGCTTCTAATCCATGCGAATCTCATGATTTAGCTTCAAATCAATGCGATGTAGAAGGTTTACCTTCAAATCCAAGCACAACAAATGATTTAGCTTCAGACACTTGGGATATAAGTGATATAGCTTCAAATGCAGACGATCAAACTAGTTAGCTTCAAGTCCACGCGAAACAAGTGATTTAGCTTCAGACACTTGCGATATAAGTGATATAGCTTCAAATGCAGAAGAAACAAACGAGTTATCTTCAAATCCATGCCATGCACTTGATTTAGCTGAAAATCAATGCGATGTAGAAGGTTCAGCTTCAAATCCATGCGAAACAAATGATATAGCTTCAAACACTTGGGATATAAGTGATATAGCTTGAAATGCAGACGATCAAACGAGTTAGCTTCAAAATCCATGCGATAAACTTGATTTAGCTTCAAATCAATGCGAAGTAGAAGGCTTAGCTTCAAATCCATGCGAAACAAATAATTTAGGTTCAGATACTTGCGGTATAAATGATACAGCTTCAAATGCAGACGAAACAAACGAGTTAGCTTCTAATCCATGCGAAACTCATGATTTAGCTTCAAATCAATGCGATGTAGAAGGTTTACCTTCAAATCCATGCTTAACAAATGATTTAGCTTCAAACACTTGGGATATAAGTGATATAGCTACAAATGCAGACGTTCAAACGAGTTAGCTTCAAAATCCATGCGATAAACTTGATTTAGCTTCAAATCCATGCGTAGTAGAAGGATTAGCTTCAAATCCATGCAACAAAAATGATTTAGCTTCAAATACTTGCGATATAAATGATATAGCTTCAAATGCCGGCGAAACAAATGTGTTAGCTTCTAATCCATGCGAAACTCATGATTTAGCTTCAAATCAATGCGATGTAGAAGGTTTACCTTCAAATCCATGCTTAACAAATGATTTAGCTTCAAATACTTGCGATATAAATGATATAGCTTCAAAAGCAGGCGATCAAACAAGTTAGCCACAAAATCCATGCGATAAACTTGATTTAGCTTCAAATCAATGCGATGTAGAAGGTTAACCTTCAAATCCATGCTTAACAAATGATTTAGCTTCAAATACTTGCGATATAAATGATATAGCTTCAAATGCAGGCGAAACAAACGAGTTAGCTTCTAATCCATGCGAAACTCATGATTTAGCTTCAAATCATTGCGATGTAGAAGGTTTACCTTCAAATCAATGCTTAACAAATAATTTAGCTCCAAACACTTGGCATATAAGTGATATAGCTTCAAATACAGACGATCAAACGAGTTAGCTTCAAAATCCATGCGATAAACTTGATTTAGCTTCAAATCCAAGCGTAGTAGAAGGATTAGCTTCAAATCCATGCAAACACATATGATTTAGCTTAAAATACTTGCAATATATATGATATAGCTTCAAACGCAGGCCTAACAAACGAGTTAGCTTCTAATCCATGCGAATCTCATGATTTAGCTTCAAATCAATGCGATGTAGAAGGTTTACCTTCAAATCCAAGCACAATAAATGATTTAGCTTCAGACACTTGGGATATAAGTGATATAGCTTCAAATGCAGACGATCAAACTAGTTAGCTTCAAGTCCACGCGAAACAAGTGATTTAGCTTCAGACACTTGCGATATAAGTGATATAGCTTCAAATGCAGAAGAAACAAACGAGTTATCTTCAAATCCATGCCATGCACTTGATTTAGCTGAAAATCAATGCGATGTAGAAGGTTCAGCTTCAAATCCATGCGAAACAAATGATATAGCTTCAAACACTTGGGATATAAGTGATATAGCTTGAAATGCAGACGATCAAACGAGTTAGCTTCAAAATCCATGCGATAAACTTGATTTAGCTTCAAATCAATGCGAAGTAGAAGGCTTAGCTTCAAATCCATGCGAAACAAATAATTTAGGTTCAGATACTTGCGGTATAAATGATACAGCTTCAAATGCAGACGAAACAATCGAGTTAGCTTCTAATCCATGCGAAGCTCATGATTTAGCTTCAAATCAATGCGATGTAGAAGGTTTACCTTCAAATCCATGCTTAACAAATGATTTAGCTTCAAACACTTGGGATATAAGTGATATAGCTACAAATGCAGACGTTCAAACGAGTTAGCTTCAAAATCCATGCGATAAACTTGATTTAGCTTCAAATCCATGCGTAGTAGAAGGATTAGCTTCAAATCCATGCAACAAAAATGATTTAGCTTCAAATACTTGCGATATAAATGATATAGCTTCAAATGCAGGCCTAACAAACGAGTTAGCTTCTAATCCATGCGAAACTCATGATTTAGCTTCAAATCAATGCGATGTAGAAGGTTTACCTTCAAATCCATGCACAACAATTGATTTAGCTTCAGACACTTGGGATATAAGTGATATAGCTTCAAATGCAGACGATCAAACGAGTTAGCTTCAAGTCCACGCGAAACAAGTGATTTAGCTTCAGACATTTGCGATATAAGTGATATAGCTTCAAATGCAGAAGAAACAAACGAGTTATCTTCAAATCCATGCCATGCACTTGATTTAGCTGAAAATCAATGCGATGTAGAAGGTTCAGCTTCAAATCCATGCAACACAAATGATTTAGCTTCAAATACTTGCGATATAAATGATATAGCTTCAAATGCAGGCGAAACAAACGAGTTAGCTTCTAATCCATGCGAAACTCATGATATAGCTTCAAATCAATGCGATGTAGAAGGTTTACCTTTCAATCCATGCTTAACAAATAATTTAGCTTCAAACACTTGGGATATAAGTGATATAGCTTGAAATGCAGACGATCAAACGAGTTAGCTTCAAAATCCATGCGATAAACTTGATTTAGCTTCAAATCCATGCGTAGTAGTAGGCTTAGCTTCAAATCCATGCGAAAAACAAATGATTTAGCTTCAAATACTTGCGATATAAATGATATAGCTTCAAATGCAGACGAAACAAACGAGTTAGCTTCTAATCCATGCGAAACACATGATTTAGCTTCAAATCAATGCGATGTAGAAGGTTTAGCTTCAAATCCATGCGGAACAAATGATTTAACATCAGATACTTGCAATATAAGTGATATAGTTTCAAATGGAGGGGAAACAAATGAGTTAGCTTCCGATCCATGCAAAACACATGATTAAGCATCAAATCAATGCTATGTAGAAGGTTTAGCTTCAAATCCAAGCGAAACACATGATTTAGCTTCAATTCAATGCGATGTGGTAGTTTTAGTTTCAAATCCATGCAAAACAAATGATTTAGCTTTAAATACTTGGGATATAAGTGATATAGCTTCAAATGGAGAAGAATCAAACGAGTTAGCTTCATATCCAAGCGAAACACA
Source organism: Megalopta genalis (assembly GCF_051020955.1). Lineage (NCBI taxonomy): Eukaryota > Metazoa > Arthropoda > Insecta > Hymenoptera > Halictidae > Megalopta > Megalopta genalis. The sequence goes on from NW_027476824.1 coordinate 43,763, forward strand.
TGATTTAGCTTCCAATCTATGCGATGTAGAAGGTTTTGCTTCAAATCCATGCGGAACAAAAGATTTAACATCAGATACTTGCGATATAAGTGATATGGATTAAACTGCAGGCGAAATAAACGAGTTAGCTTCAAATCCATGCGAAACACTTGATTTAGTTTCAAATCAATGCGATGTAGAAGGATTAGCTTCAAATCCATGAGATGCAAATGATTGAGCTTCAAACACTTGGGATATAGGTGATATAGCTTCAACAGCATGCGAAACCAACGAGCTAGCTTCATATCCAAGCGAAACACATGATTTAACTTCAAATCAATGCGATGTAGAAGGTTTAGCTTCAAATCCCTGCGAAACAAATGATTTAAAATCAAATACTTGCGATATCAGTGATATAGCTTCAATTGGAGGGGAAACAAATGAGTTAACTTCAAATCCATGCAAAACACATGATTAAGCTTCAAATCAATGCTATGTAGAAGGTTTAGCTTCAAATCCTAGCGAAACACATGATTTAGCTACAAATCAATGCGATGTAGAAGGTTTAGCTTCAAATCCATGCGGAACAAATGACTTAATATCAGATATTTGCGATATAAGTGATATAGTTTCAAATGGAGGGGAAACAAATGAGTTAGCTTGAAATCCATGCAAAACACATGATTAAGCTTCAAATCAATGCTATGTAGAAGGTTTAGCTTCAAATCCAAGCGAAACACATGATTTAGCTTCAAATCAATGCGATGTAGAAGGTTTACCTTCAAATCCATGCTTAACAAATGACTTAGCTTCAAATACCTGCGATATAAATGATATACCTTCAAATGCAGGCGAAACAAACGTGTTAGCTTCTAATCCATGCGAAACTCATGATTTAGCTTCAAATCAATGCGATGTAGAAGGTTTACCTTCAAATCCATGCTTAACAAATGATTTAGCTTCAAACACTTGGGATATAAGTGATATAGCTTCAAATGCAGACGATCAAACGAGTTAGCTTCAAAATCCATGCGATAAACTTGATTTAGCTTCAAATCAATGCGAAGTAGAAGGATTAGCTTAAAATCCATGCAACACAAATGATTTAGCTTCAAATACTTGCGATATAAATGATATAGCTTCAAATGCAGGCGAAACAAATGTGTTAGCTTCTAATCCATGCGAAACTCATGATTTAGCTTCAAATCAATGCGATGTAGAAGGTTTACCTTCAAATCCATGCTTAACAAATTATTTAGCTTCAAATACTTGCGATATAAATGATATAGCTTCAAATGCAGGCGATCAAACAAGTTAGCCACAAAATCCATGCGATAAACTTGATTTAGCTTCAAATCAATGCGATGTAGAAGGTTTACCTTCAAATCCATGCTTAACAAATGATTTAGCTTCAAATACTTGCGATATAAATGATATAGCTTCAAATGCAGGCGAAACAAACGAGTTAGCTTCTAATTCATGCGAAACTCATGATTTAGCTTCAAAATCCATGCGATAAACTTGATTTAGCTTCAAATCAATGCGAAGTAGTAGGCTTAGCTTCAAATCCATGGGAAACAAATGATTTAGGTTCAGATACTTGCGGTATAAATGATACAGCTTCAAATGCAGACGAAACAAACGAGTTAGCTTCATATCTATGCGAAACACATGATTTAGCTTCAAATCAATGCGATGTAGAAGGTTTACCTTCAAATCAATGCTTAACAAATAATTTAGCTCCAAACACTTGGCATATAAGTGATATAGCTTCAAATACAGACGATCAAACGAGTTAGCTTCAAAATCCATGCGATAAACTTGATTTAGCTTCAAATCCAAGCGTAGTAGAAGGATTAGCTTCAAATCCATGCAAACACATATGATTTAGCTTAAAATACTTGCGATATATATGATATAGCTTCAAATGCAGGCCTAACAAACGAGTTAGCTTCTAATCCATGCGAATCTCATGATTTAGCTTCAAATCAATGCGATGTAGAAGGTTTACCTTCAAATCCAAGCACAACAAATGATTTAGCTTCAGACACTTGGGATATAAGTGATATAGCTTCAAATGCAGACGATCAAACTAGTTAGCTTCAAGTCCACGCGAAACAAGTGATTTAGCTTCAGACACTTGCGATATAAGTGATATAGCTTCAAATGCAGAAGAAACAAACGAGTTATCTTCAAATCCATGCCATGCACTTGATTTAGCTGAAAATCAATGCGATGTAGAAGGTTCAGATTCAAATCCATGCGAAACAAATGATTTAGCTTCAAACACTTGGGATATAAGTGATATAGCTTGAAATGCAGACGATCAAACGAGTTAGCTTCAAAATCCATGCGATAAACTTGATTTAGCTTCAAATCAATGCGAAGTAGAAGGCTTAGCTTCAAATCCATGCGAAACAAATAATTTAGGTTCAGATACTTGCGGTATAAATGATACAGCTTCAAATGCAGACGAAACAAACGAGTTAGCTTCATATCTATGCGAAACACATGATTTAGCTTCAAATCAATGCGATGTAGAAGGTTTACCTTCAAATCCATGCTTAACAAATGATTTAGGTTCAAATACTTGCGATATAAATGATATAGCTTCAAATGCAGGCGAAACAAACGAGTTAGCTTCTAATCCATGCGAAACTCATGATTTAGCTTCAAAATCCATGCGATAAACTTGATTTAGCTTCAAATCAATGCGATGTAGAAGGTTTACCTTCAAATCCATGCTTAACAAATGATTTAGCTTCAAATACTTGGGATATAAGTGATATAGCTTGAAATGCAGACGATCAAACGAGTTAGCTTCAAAATCCATGCGATAAACTTGATTTAGCTTCAAATCAATGCGAAGTAGAAGGCTTAGCTTCAAATCCATGCGATACAAATAATTTAGGTTCAGATACTTGCGGTATAAATGATATAGCTTCAAATGCAGGCGAAACAAACGAGTTAGCTTCTAATCCATGCGAAACTCATGATTTAGCTTCAAAATCCATGCGATAAACTTGATTTAGCTTCAAATCAATGCGAAGTAGTAGGCTTAGCTTCAAATCCATGCGAAACAAATGATTTAGGTTCAGATACTTGCGGTATAAATGATACAGCTTCAAATGCAGACGAAACAAACGAGTTAGCTTCATATCTATGCGAAACACATGGTTTAGCTCCAAATCAATGCGATGTAGAAGGTTTACCTTCAAATCAATGCTTAACAAATAATTTAGCTCCAAACACTTGGCATATAAGTGATATAGCTTCAAATACAGACGATCAAACGAGTTAGCTTCAAAATCCATGCGATAAACTTGATTTAGCTTCAAATCCAAGCGTAGTAGAAGGATTAGCTTCAAATCCATGCAAACACATATGATTTAGCTTAAAATACTTGCGATATATATGATATAGCTTCAAACGCAGGCCTAACAAACGAGTTAGCTTCTAATCCATGCGAATCTCATGATTTAGCTTCAAATCAATGCGATGTAGAAGGTTTACCTTCAAATCCAAGCACAACAAATGATTTAGCTTCAGACACTTGGGATATAAGTGATATAGCTTCAAATGCAGACGATCAAACTAGTTAGCTTCAAGTCCACGCGAAACAAGTGATTTAGCATCAGACACTTGCGATATAAGTGATATAGCTTCAAATGCAGAAGAAACAAACGAGTTATCTTCAAATCCATGCCATGCACTTGATTTAGCTGAAAATCAATGCGATGTAGAAGGTTCAGCTTCAAATCCATGCGAAACAAATGATATAGCTTCAAACACTTGGGATATAAGTGATATAGCTTGAAATGCAGACGATCAAACGAGTTAGCTTCAAAATCCATGCGATAAACTTGATTTAGCTTCAAATCAATGCGAAGTAGAAGGCTTTGCTTCAAATCCATGCGAAACAAATAATTTAGGTTCAGATACTTGCGGTATAAATGATACAGCTTCAAATGCAGACGAAACAAACGAGTTAGCTTCTAATCCATGCGAAACTCATGATTTAGCTTCAAATCAATGCGATGTAGAAGGTTTACCTTCAAATCCATGCTTAACAAATGATTTAGCTTCAAACACTTGGGATATAAGTGATATAGCTACAAATGCAGACGTTCAAACGAGTTAGCTTCAAAATCCATGCGATAAACTTGATTTAGCTTCAAATCCATGCGTAGTAGAAGGATTAGCTTCAAATCCATGCAACAAAAATGATTTAGCTTCAAATACTTGCGATATAAATGATATAGCTTCAAATGCAGGCCTAACAAACGAGTTAGCTTCTAATCCATGCGAAACTCATGATTTAGCTTCAAATCAATGCGATGTAGAAGGTTTACCTTCAAATCCATGCACAACAAATGATTTAGCTTCAGACACTTGGGATATAAGTGATATAGCTTCAAATGCAGACGATCAAACGAGTTAGCTTCAAAATCCATGCGATAAACTTGATTTAGCTTCAAATCAATGCGAAGTAGAAGGCTTAGCTTCAAATCCATGCGAAACAAATAATTTAGGTTCAGATACTTGCGGTATAAATGATACAGCTTCAAATGCAGACGAAACAAACGAGTTAGCTTCATATCTATGCGAAACACATGATTTAGCTTCAAATCAATGCGATGTAGAAGGTTTACCTTCAAATCCATGCTTAACAAATGATTTAGCTTCAAATACTTGCGATATAAATGATATAGCTTCAAATGCAGGCGAAACAAACGAGTTAGCTTCTAATCCATGCGAAACTCATGATTTAGCTTCAAAATCCATGCGATTAACTTGATTTAGCTTCAAATCAATGCGAAGTAGAAGGCTTAGCTTCAAATCCATGCGATACAAATAATTTAGGTTCAGATACTTGCGGTATAAATGATATAGCTTCAAATGCAGGCGAAACAAACGAGTTAGCTTCTAATCCATGCGAAACTCATGATTTAGCTTCAAAATCCATGCGATAAACTTGATTTAGCTTCAAATCAATGCGAAGTAGTAGGCTTAGCTTCAAATCCATGCGAAACAAATGATTTAGGTTCAGATACTTGCGGTATAAATGATACAGCTTCAAATGCAGACGAAACAAACGAGTTAGCTTCATATCTATGCGAAACACATGGTTTAGCTCCAAATCAATGCGATGTAGAAGGTTTACCTTCAAATCAATGCTTAACAAATAATTTAGCTCCAAACACTTGGCATATAAGTGATATAGCTTCAAATACAGACGATCAAACGAGTTAGCTTCAAAATCCATGCGATAAACTTGATTTAGCTTCAAATCCAAGCGTAGTAGAAGGATTAGCTTCAAATCCATGCAAACACATATGATTTAGCTTAAAATACTTGCGATATATATGATATAGCTTCAAACGCAGGCCTAACAAACGAGTTAGCTTCTAATCCATGCGAATCTCATGATTTAGCTTCAAATCAATGCGATGTAGAAGGTTTACCTTCAAATCCAAGCACAACAAATGATTTAGCTTCAGACACTTGGGATATAAGTGATATAGCTTCAAATGCAGACGATCAAACTAGTTAGCTTCAAGTCCACGCGAAACAAGTGATTTAGCATCAGACACTTGCGATATAAGTGATATAGCTTCAAATGCAGAAGAAACAAACGAGTTATCTTCAAATCCATGCCATGCACTTGATTTAGCTGAAAATCAATGCGATGTAGAAGGTTCAGCTTCAAATCCATGCGAAACAAATGATATAGCTTCAAACACTTGGGATATAAGTGATATAGCTTGAAATGCAGACGATCAAACGAGTTAGCTTCAAAATCCATGCGATAAACTTGATTTAGCTTCAAATCAATGCGAAGTAGAAGGCTTTGCTTCAAATCCATGCGAAACAAATAATTTAGGTTCAGATACTTGCGGTATAAATGATACAGCTTCAAATGCAGACGAAACAAACGAGTTAGCTTCTAATCCATGCGAAACTCATGATTTAGCTTCAAATCAATGCGATGTAGAAGGTTTACCTTCAAATCCATGCTTAACAAATGATTTAGCTTCAAACACTTGGGATATAAGTGATATAGCTACAAATGCAGACGTTCAAACGAGTTAGCTTCAAAATCCATGCGATAAACTTGATTTAGCTTCAAATCCATGCGTAGTAGAAGGATTAGCTTCAAATCCATGCAACAAAAATGATTTAGCTTCAAATACTTGCGATATAAATGATATAGCTTCAAATGCAGGCCTAACAAACGAGTTAGCTTCTAATCCATGCGAAACTCATGATTTAGCTTCAAATCAATGCGATGTAGAAGGTTTACCTTCAAATCCATGCACAACAAATGATTTAGCTTCAGACACTTGGGATATAAGTGATATAGCTTCAAATGCAGACGATCAAACGAGTTAGCTTCAAAATCCATGCGATAAACTTGATTTAGCTTCAAATCAATGCGAAGTAGAAGGCTTAGCTTCAAATCCATGCGAAACAAATAATTTAGGTTCAGATACTTGCGGTATAAATGATACAGCTTCAAATGCAGACGAAACAAACGAGTTAGCTTCATATCTATGCGAAACACATGATTTAGCTTCAAATCAATGCGATGTAGAAGGTTTACCTTCAAATCCATGCTTAACAAATGATTTAGCTTCAAATACTTGCGATATAAATGATATAGCTTCAAATGCAGGCGAAACAAACGAGTTAGCTTCTAATCCATGCGAAACTCATGATTTAGCTTCAAAATCCATGCGATTAACTTGATTTAGCTTCAAATCAATGCGAAGTAGAAGGCTTAGCTTCAAATCCATGCGATACAAATAATTTAGGTTCAGATACTTGCGGTATAAATGATATAGCTTCAAATGCAGGCGAAACAAACGAGTTAGCTTCTAATCCATGCGAAACTCATGATTTAGCTTCAAAATCCATGCGATAAACTTGATTTAGCTTCAAATCAATGCGAAGTAGTAGGCTTAGCTTCAAATCCATGCGAAACAAATGATTTAGGTTCAGATACTTGCGGTATAAATGATACAGCTTCAAATGCAGACGAAACAAACGAGTTAGCTTCATATCTATGCGAAACACATGGTTTAGCTCCAAATCAATGCGATGTAGAAGGTTTACCTTCAAATCAATGCTTAACAAATAATTTAGCTCCAAACACTTGGCATATAAGTGATATAGCTTCAAATACAGACGATCAAACGAGTTAGCTTCAAAATCCATGCGATAAACTTGATTTAGCTTCAAATCCAAGCGTAGTAGAAGGATTAGCTTCAAATCCATGCAAACACATATGATTTAGCTTAAAATACTTGCGATATATATGATATAGCTTCAAACGCAGGCCTAACAAACGAGTTAGCTTCTAATCCATGCGAATCTCATGATTTAGCTTCAAATCAATGCGATGTAGAAGGTTTACCTTCAAATCCAAGCACAACAAATGATTTAGCTTCAGACACTTGGGATATAAGTGATATAGCTTCAAATGCAGACGATCAAACTAGTTAGCTTCAAGTCCACGCGAAACAAGTGATTTAGCATCAGACACTTGCGATATAAGTGATATAGCTTCAAATGCAGAAGAAACAAACGAGTTATCTTCAAATCCATGCCATGCACTTGATTTAGCTGAAAATCAATGCGATGTAGAAGGTTCAGCTTCAAATCCATGCGAAACAAATGATATAGCTTCAAACACTTGGGATATAAGTGATATAGCTTGAAATGCAGACGATCAAACGAGTTAGCTTCAAAATCCATGCGATAAACTTGATTTAGCTTCAAATCAATGCGAAGTAGAAGGCTTTGCTTCAAATCCATGCGAAACAAATAATTTAGGTTCAGATACTTGCGGTATAAATGATACAGCTTCAAATGCAGACGAAACAAACGAGTTAGCTTCTAATCCATGCGAAACTCATGATTTAGCTTCAAATCAATGCGATGTAGAAGGTTTACCTTCAAATCCATGCTTAACAAATGATTTAGCTTCAAACACTTGGGATATAAGTGATATAGCTACAAATGCAGACGTTCAAACGAGTTAGCTTCAAAATCCATGCGATAAACTTGATTTAGCTTCAAATCCATGCGTAGTAGAAGGATTAGCTTCAAATCCATGCAACAAAATGATTTAGCTTCAAATACTTGCGATATAAATGATATAGCTTCAAATGCAGGCCTAACAAACGAGTTAGCTTCTAATCCATGCGAAACTCATGATTTAGCTTCAAATCAATGCGATGTAGAAGGTTTACCTTCAAATCCATGCACAACAAATGATTTAGCTTCAGACACTTGGGATATAAGTGATATAGCTTCAAATGCAGACGATCAAACGAGTTAGCTTCAAAATCCATGCGATAAACTTGATTTAGCTTCAAATCAATGCGAAGTAGAAGGCTTAGCTTCAAATCCATGCGAAACAAACAATTTAGGTTCAGATACTTGCGGTATAAATGATACAGCTTCAAATGCAGACGAAACAAACGAGTTAGCTTCATATCTATGCGAAACACATGATTTAGCTTCAAATCAATGCGATGTAGAAGGTTTACCTTCAAATCCATGCTTAACAAATGATTTAGCTTCAAATACTTGCGATATAAATGATATAGCTTCAAATGCAGGCGAAACAAACGAGTTAGCTTCTAATCCATGCGAAACTCATGATTTAGCTTCAAAATCCATGCGATAAACTTGATTTAGCTTCAAATCAATGCGATGTAGAAGGTTTACCTTCAAATCCATGCTTAACAAATGATATAGCTTCAAATACTTGCGATATAAATGATATAGCTTCAAATGCAGGCGAAACAAACGAGTTAGCTTCTAATCCATGCGAAACTCATGATTTAGCTTCAAAATCCATGCGATAAACTTGATTTAGCTTCAAATCAATGCGAAGTAGTAGGCTTAGCTTCAAATCCATGCGAAACAAATGATTTAGGTTCAGATACTTGCGGTATAAATGATACAGCTTCAAATGCAGACGAAACAAACGAGTTAGCTTCATATCTATGCGAAACACATGGTTTAGCTCCAAATCAATGCGATGTAGAAGGTTTACCTTCAAATCAATGCTTAACAAATAATTTAGCTCCAAACACTTGGCATATAAGTGATATAGCTTCAAATACAGACGATCAAACGAGTTAGCTTCAAAATCCATGCGATAAACTTGATTTAGCTTCAAATCCAAGCGTAGTAGAAGGATTAGCTTCAAATCCATGCAAACACATATGATTTAGCTTAAAATACTTGCGATATATATGATATAGCTTCAAACGCAGGCCTAACAAACGAGTTAGCTTCTAATCCATGCGAATCTCATGATTTAGCTTCAAATCAATGCGATGTAGAAGGTTTACCTTCAAATCCAAGCACAACAAATGATTTAGCTTCAGACACTTGGGATATAAGTGATATAGCTTCAAATGCAGACGATCAAACTAGTTAGCTTCAAAATCCATGCGATAAACTTGATTTAGCTTCAAATCAATGCGAAGTAGAAGGCTTTGCTTCAAATCCATGCGAAACAAATAATTTAGGTTCAGATACTTGCGGTATAAATGATACAGCTTCAAATGCAGACGAAACAAACGAGTTAGCTTCTAATCCATGCAAAACTCATGATTTAGCTTCAAATCAATGCGATGTAGAAGGTTTACCTTCAAATCCATGCTTAACAAATGATTTAGCTTCAAACACTTGGGATATAAGTGATATAGCTACAAATGCAGACGTTCAAACGAGTTAGCTTCAAAATCCATGCGATAAACTTGATTTAGCTTCAAATCCATGCGTAGTAGAAGGATTAGCTTCAAATCCATGCAACAAAAATGATTTAGCTTCAAATACTTGCGATATAAATGATATAGCTTCAAATGCAGGCCTAACAAACGAGTTAGCTTCTAATCCATGCGAAACTCATGATTTAGCTTCAAATCAATGCGATGTAGAAGGTTTACCTTCAAATCCATGCACAACAAATGATTTAGCTTCAGACACTTGGGATATAAATGATACAGCTTCAAATGCAGACGAAACAAACTAGTTATCTTCAAATCCATGCCATGCACTTGATTTAGCTGAAAATCAATGCGATGTAGAAGGATGAGCTTCAAATCCATGCAACACAAATGATTTAGCTTCAAATACTTGCGATATAAATGATATAGCTTCAAATGCAGGCGAAACAAACGAGTTAGCTTCTAATCCATGCGAAACTCATGATTTAGCTTCAAATCAATGCGATGTAGAAGGTTTACCATTCAATCCATGCTTAACAAATAATTTAGCTTCAAACACTTCGGATATAAGTGATATAGCTTGAAATGCAGACGATCAAACCAGTTAGCTTCAAAATCCATGCGATAAACTTGATTTAGCTTCAAATTAATGCGAAGTAGTAGGCTTAGCTTCAAATCCATGCGAAAAACAAATGATTTAGGTTCAGATACTTGCGGTATAAATGATACAGATTCAAATGCAGACGAAACAAACGAGTTAGCTTCTAATCCATGCGAAACACATGATTTAGCTTCAAATCAATGCGATGTAGAAGGTTTACATTCAAATCCATGCTTAACAAATGATTTAGCTTCAAATACTTGCGATATAAATGATATAGCTTCAAATGCAGGCGAAACAAACGAGTTAGCATCTAATCCATGCGAAACTCATGATTTAGCTTCAAAATCCATGCGATAAACTTGATTTAGCTTCAAATCAATGCGAAGTAGTAGGCTTAGCTTCAAATCCATGTGAAACAAATGATTTAGGTTCAGATTCTTGCGGTATAAATGATACAGCTTCAAATGCAGACGAAACAAACGAGCTAGCTTCATATCTATGCGAAACACATGATTTAGCTTCAAATCAATGCGATGTAGAAGGTTTACCTTCAAATCCATGCTTAACAAATGATTTAGCTTCAAATACTTGCGATATAAATGATATAGTTTCAAATGCAGGCGAAACAAACGAGTTAGCTTCTAATCCATGCGAAACTCATGATTTAGCTACAAAACAATGCGATGTAGAAGGTTTACCTTCAAATCAATGCTTAACAAATAATTTAGCTCCAAACACTTGGCATATAAGTGATATAGCTTCAAATACAGACGATCAAACGGGTTAGCTTCAAAATCCATGCGATAAACTTGATTTAGCTTCAAATCCAAGCGTAGTAGAAGGATTAGCTTCAAATCCATGCAACACATATGATTTAGCTTAAAATACTTGCGATATATATGATATAGCTTCAAATGCAGGCCTAACAAACGAGTTAGCTTCTAATCCATGCGAAACTCATGATTTAGCTTCAAATCAATGCGATGTAGAAGGTTTACCTTCAAATCCATGCTTAAAAAATGATTTAGCTTCAAATACTTGCGATATAAATGATATAGCTTCAAATGCAGGCGAAACAAACGTGTTAGCTTCTAATCCATGCGAAACTCATGATTTAGCTTCAAATCAATGCGATGTAGAAGGTTTACCTTCAAATCCATGCTTAACAAATTATTTAGCTTCAAACACTTGGGATATAAGTGATATAGCTTCAAATGCAGACGATCAAACGAGTTAGCTTCAAAATCCATGCGATAAACTTGATTTAGCTTCAAATCAATGCGAAGTAGAAGGATTAGCTTCAAATCCGTGGAACACAAATGATTTAGCTTCAAATACTTGCGATATAAATGATATAGCTTCAAATGCAGGCGAAACAAACGAGTTAGCTTCTAATGCATGCGAAACTCATGATTTAGCTCCAAATCAATGCGATGTAGAAGGTTTACCTTCAAATCCATGCTTAAAAAATGATTTAGGTTCAAACACTTGGGATATAAGTGATATGGCATCAAATGCAGACGATCAAACGAGTTAGCTTCAAAATCCATGCGATAAAATTGATTTAGCTTCAAATCAATGCGAAGTAGAAGGATTAGCTTCAAATCCGTGGAACACAAATGATTTAGCTTCAAATACTTGCGATATAAATGATATAGCTTCAAATGCAGGCGAAAAAAACGAGTTAGCTTCCAATCCATAAGACACTCATGATTTAGCTACAAATCAATGCGATGTAGAAGGTTTACCTTCAAATCCATGCACAACAAATGATTTAGCTTCAGACACTTGGGATATAAGTGATATAGCTTCAAATGCAGACGATCAAACGAGTTAGCTTCAAGTCCACGCGAAACAAGTGATTTAGCTTCAGACACTTGCGATATAAGCGATATAGCTTCAAATGCAGAAGAAACAAACGAGTTATCTTCAAATCCATGCCATGCACTTGATTTAGCTGAAAATCAATGCGATGTAGAAGGTTCAGCTTCAAATCCATGCGAAACAAATGATTTAGCTCCAAACACTTGGGATATAAGTGATATAGCTTCAAATGCAGACGATCAAACGAGTTAGCTTCAAAATCCATGCGATAAACTTGATTTAGCTTCAAATCCATGCGTAGTAGAAGGATTAGCTTCAAATCCATGCAACACATATGATTTAGCTTAAAATACTTGCGATATAAATGATATAGCTTCAAATGCAGGCCTAACAAACGAGTTAGCTTCTAATCCATGCGAAACTCATGATTTAGCTTCAAATCAATGCGATGTAGAAGGTTTACCTTCAAATCTATGCTTAACAAATGATTTAGCTTCAAACACTTGGGATATAAGTGATATAGCTTCAAATGCAGACGATCAAACGAGTTAGCTTCAAAATCCATGCGATAAACTTGATTTAGCTTCATATCAATGCGAAGTAGAAGGATTAGCTTAAAATCCATGCAACACAAATGATTTAGCTTTAAATACTTGCGATATAAATGATATAGCTTCAAATGCAGGCGAAACGAACGAGTTAGCTTCTAATCCATGCGAAACTCATGATTTAGCTTCAAATCAATGCGATGTAGAAGGTTTACCTTCAAATCAATGCTTAACAAATAATTTAGCTCCAAACACTTGGCATATAAGTGATATAGCTTCAAATGCAGACGATGAAACGAGTTAGCTTCATCATCCACGCGATAAATTTGATTTAGCTTCAAATCAATGCGAAGTAGAAGGATGAGCTTCAAATCCATGCAACACAAATGATTTAGCTTCAAATACTTGCGATATAAATGATATAGCTTCAAATGCAGGCGAAACAAACGAGTTAGCTTCTAATCAATGCGAAACTCATGATTTAGCTTCAAATCAATGCGATGTAGAAGGTTTATCTTCAAATCCATGCTTAAAAAATGATTTAGCTTCAAACACTTGGGATATAAGTGATATGGCATCAAATGCAGACGATCAAACGAGTTAGCTTCAAAATCCATGCGATAAAATTGATTTAGCTTCAAATCAATGCGAAGTAGAAGGATTAGCTTCAAATCCGTGGAACACAAATGATTTAGCTTCAAATACTTGCGATATGAATGATATAGCTTCAAATGCAGGCGAAACAAACGAGTTAGCTTCTTATCCATACGACACTCATGATTTAGCTTCAAATCAATGCGATGTAGAAGGTTTACCTTCAAATCCATGAACAACAAATGATTTAGCTTCAGACACTTGGGATATAAGTGATATGCCATCAAATGCAGACGATCAAACGAGTTAGCTTCAAAATCCATGCGATAAACTTGATTTAGCTTCAAATCAATGCGAAGTAGAAGGATTAGCTTCAAATCCGTGGAACACAAATGATTTAGCTTCAAATACTTGCGATATAAATGATATAGCTTCAAATGCAGGCGAAACAAACGAGTTAGCTTCTAATCCATGCGAAACTCATGATTTAGCTTCAAATCAATGCGATGTGGAAGGTTTACCTTCAAATCCATGCTTAACAAATAATTTAGCTTCAAACATTTGGGACATAAGTGATATAGCTTCAAATGCAGACGATCAAACGAGTTAGCTTCAAAATCCATGCGATAAACCTAATTTAGCTTCAAATCAATGCGAAGTAGAAGGATGAGCTTCAAATCCATGCAACACAAATGATTTATCTTCAAATACTTGCGATATAAATGATATAGCTTCAAATGCAGGCGAAGCAAACGAGTTAGCTTCTAATCCATGCGAAACTCATGATTTAGCTTCAAATCAATGCGATGTAGAAGGTTCACCTTCAAATCCATGCGCAACATATGATTTAGCTTCAAACAGTTGGGATATAAGTGATATAGCTTGAAATGCAGACGATCAAACGAGTTAGCTACAGAATCCATGCGGTAAACTTGATTTAGCTTCAAATCAATGCGAAGTAGAAGGCTTAGCTTCCAATCCATGCTTAACAAATGATGTAGCTTCAAACACTTGGGATATACGTGATATAGCTTCAAATGCAGACGATCAAACGAGTTAGCTTCAAAATCCATGCGATAAACTTGATTTAGCTTCAAATCAATGCGAAGTAGAAGGATTAGCTTAAAATCCATGCAACACAAATGATTTAGCTTCAAATACTTGCGATATAAATGATATAGCTTCAAATGCAGGCGAAACAAACGTGTTAGCTTCTAATCCATGCGAAACTCATGATTTAGCTTCAAATCAATGCGATGTAGAAGGTTTACCTTCAAATCCATGCTTAACAAATTATTTAGCTTCAAACACTTGGGATATAAGTGATATAGCTTCAAATGCAGACGATCAAACGAGTTAGCTTCAAAATCCATGCGATAAACTTGATTTAGCTTCAAATCAATGCGAAGTAGAAGGATTAGCTTCAAATCCGTGGAACACAAATGATTTAGCTTCAAATACTTGCGATATAAATGATATAGCTTCAAATGCAGGCGAAACAAACGAGTTAGCTTCTAATGCATGCGAAACTCATGATTTAGCTCCAAATCAATGCGATGTAGAAGGTTTACCTTCAAATCCATGCTTAAAAAATGATTTAGGTTCAAACACTTGGGATATAAGTGATATGGCATCAAATGCAGACGATCAAACGAGTTAGCTTCAAAATCCATGCGATAAAATTGATTTAGCTTCAAATCAAT
Source organism: Megalopta genalis (assembly GCF_051020955.1). Lineage (NCBI taxonomy): Eukaryota > Metazoa > Arthropoda > Insecta > Hymenoptera > Halictidae > Megalopta > Megalopta genalis. The sequence goes on from NW_027476824.1 coordinate 58,764, forward strand.
GCGAAGTAGAAGGATTAGCTTCAAATCCGTGGAACACAAATGATTTAGCTTCAAATACTTGCGATATAAATGATATAGCTTCAAATGCAGGCGAAACAAACGAGTTAGCTTCCAATCCATACGACACTCATGATTTAGCTACAAATCAATGCGATGTAGAAGGTTTACCTTCAAATCCATGCACAACAAATGATTTAGCTTCAGACACTTGGGATATAAGTGATATAGCTTCAAATGCAGACGATCAAACGAGTTAGCTTCAAGTCCACGCGAAACAAGTGATTTAGCTTCAGACACTTGCGATATAAGCGATATAGCTTCAAATGCAGACGATCAAACGAGTTAGCTTCAAAATCCATGCGATAAACTTGATTTAGCTTCAAATCCATGCGTAGTAGAAGGATTAGCTTCAAATCCATGCAACACATATGATTTAGCTTAAAATACTTGCGATATAAATGATATAGCTTCAAATGCAGGCCTAACAAACGAGTTAGCTTCTAATCCATGCGAAACTCATGATTTAGCTTCAAATCAATGCGATGTAGAAGGTTTACCTTCAAATCCATGCTTAACAAATGATTTAGCTTCAAACACTTGGGATATAAGTGATATAGCTTCAAATGCAGACGATCAAACGAGTTAGCTTCAAAATCCATGCGATAAACTTGATTTAGCTTCATATCAATGCGAAGTAGAAGGATTAGCTTAAAATCCATGCAACACAAATGATTTAGCTTCAAATACTTGCGATATAAATGATATAGCTTCAAATGCAGGCGAAACAAACGTGTTAGCTTCTAATCCATGCGAAACTCATGATTTAGCTTCAAATCAATACGATGGAGAAGGTTCAGCTTCAAATCCATGCGAAACAAATGATTTAGCTTCAAACACTTGGGATATAAGTGATATAGCTTCAAATGCAGACGATCAAACGAGTTAGCTTCAAAATCCATGCGATAAACTTGATTTAGCTTCAAATCCATGCGTAGTAGAAGGATTAGCTTCAAATCCATGCAACACATATGATTTAGCTTAAAATACTTGCGATATAAATGATATAGCTTCAAATGCAGGCCTAACAAACGAGTTAGCTTCTAATCCATGCGAAACTCATGATTTAGCTTCAAATCAATGCGATGTAGAAGGTTTACCTTCAAATCCATGCTTAACAAATGATTTAGCTTCAAACACTTGGGATATAAGTGATATAGCTTCAAATGCAGACGATCAAACGAGTTAGCTTCAAAATCCATGCGATAAACTTGATTTAGCTTCATATCAATGCGAAGTAGAAGGATTAGCTTAAAATCCATGCAACACAAATGATTTAGCTTTAAATACTTGCGATATAAATGATATAGCTTCAAATGCAGGCGAAACGAACGAGTTAGCTTCTAATCCATGCGAAACTCATGATTTACCTTCAAATCAATGCGATGTAGAAGGTTTACCTTCAAATCAATGCTTAACAAATAATTTAGCTCCAAACACTTGGCATATAAGTGATATAGCTTCAAATGCAGACGATGAAACGAGTTAGCTTCATCATCCACGCGATAATTTTGATTTAGCTTCAAATCAATGCGAAGTAGAAGGATGAGCTTCAAATCCATGCAACACAAATGATTTAGCTTCAAATACTTGCGATATAAATGATATAGCTTCAAATGCAGGCGAAACAAACGAGTTAGCTTCTAATCAATGCGAAACTCATGATTTAGCTTCCAATCAATGCGATGTAGAAGGTTTATCTTCAAATCCATGCTTAAAAAATGATTTAGCTTCAAACACTTGGGATATAAGTGATATGGCATCAAATGCAGACGATCAAACGAGTTAGCTTCAAAATCCATGCGATAAACTTGATTTAGCTTCAAATCAATGCGAAGTAGAAGGATTAGCTTCAAATCCGTGGAACACAAATGATTTAGCTTCAAATACTTGCGATATGAATGATATAGCTTCAAATGCAGGCGAAACAAACGAGTTAGCTTCTAATCCATGCGAAACTCATGATTTAGCTTCAAATCAATGCGATGTGGAAGGTTTACCTTCAAATCCATGCTTAACAAATGATTTAGCTTCAGACACTTGGGATATAAGTGATATGGCATCAAATGCAGACGATCAAAAGAGATAGCATCAAAATCTATGCGATAAACTTGATTTAGCTTCAAATCAATGCGAAGTAGAAGGATTAGCTTCAAATCCGTGGAACACAAATGATTTAGCTTGAATTACTTGCGATATAAATGATATAGCTTCAAATGCAGGCGAAAGAAACGAGTTAGCTTCTAATCCATGCGAAACTCATGATTTAGCTTCAAATCAATGCGATGTAGAAGGTTTACCTTCAAATCCATGCTTAACAAATGATTTCGCTTCAAATACTTGCGATATAAATGATATAGCTTCAAATGCAGGAGAAACAAACGTGTTAGCTTCTAATCCATGCGAAACTCATGATTTAGCTTCAAATCAATGCGATGTAGGAGGTTTACCTTCAAATCCATGCTTAACAAATAATTTAGCTTCAAAGACTTGGGATATAAGTGACATAGATTCAAATGCAGACGATCAAACAAGTTAGCCACAAAATCCATGCGATAAACTTGATTTAGCTTCAAATCAATGCGATGTAGAAGGTTTACCTTCAAATCCATGCTTAACAAATGATTTAGCTTCAAATACTTGCGATATAAATGATATAGCTTCAAATGCAGGCGAAACAAACGTGTTAGCTTCAATACCTTGCGAAACTCATGATTTAGCTTCAAATCAATGCGATGTAGAAGGTTTACCTTCAAATCCATGCTTAACAAATGATTTAGCTTCAAACACTTGGGATATAAGTGATATAGCTTCAAAGGCAGACGATCAAACGAGTTAGCTTCAAAATTCATGCGATAAGCTTGATTTAGCTTCAAATCAATGCGAAGTAGAAGGATTGGCATAAAATCCATGCAACACAAATGATTTAGCTTCAAATACTTGCGATATAAATGATATAGCTTCAAATGCAGGCGAAACAAACGTGTTAGCTTCTAATCCATGCGAAACTCATGATTTAGCTTCAAATCAATGCGATGTAGAAGGTTTACCTTCAAATCCATGCACAACAAATGATTTATCTTCAGACACTTGGGATATAAGCGATATAGCTTCAAATGCAGACGATCAAACGAGTTAGCTTCAAGTCCACGCGAAACAAGTGATTTAGCTTCAGACACTTGCGTTATAAGTGATATAGCTTCAAATGCAGAAGAAACAAACGAGTTATCTTCAAATCCATGCCATGCACTTGATTTAGCTGAAAATCAATGCGATGTAGAAGGTTCAGCTTCAAATCCATGCGAAACAAATGATTTAGCTTCAAACACTTGGGATATAAGTAATATAGCTTCAAATGCAGACGATCAAAAAAGTTAGCTTCATAATCCACACTATAAATTTGATTTAGCTTCAAATCAATGCGAAGTAGAAGGATGAGCTTCAAATCCATGCAACACAAATGATTTAGCTTCAAATACTTGCGATATAAATGATATAGATTCAAATGCAGGCGAAAGAAACGAGTTAGCTTCTAATCCATGCGAAGCTCATGATTTAGCTTCAAATCAATGCGGTGTAGACGGTTTACTTTTCAATCCATGCTTAACAAATAATTTAGCTTCAAACACTTGTGATATAAGTGATATAGCTTGAAATGCAGACGATCAAACGAGTTAGCTTCAAAATCCATGCGATAAAATTGATTTAGCTTCAAATCAATGCGAAGTAGTAGGCTTAGCTTCAAATCCATGCTTAACAAATGATTTAGCTTCAAACACTTGGGATATAAGTGATATGGCATCAAATGCAGATGATCAAAAGAGATAGCATCAAAATCTATGCGATAAACTTGATTTAGCTTCAAATCAATGCGAAGTAGAAGGATTAGCTTCAAATCCGTGGAACACAAATGATTTAGCTTGAAATACTTGCGATATAAATGATATAGCTTCAAATGCAGGCAAAAGAAACGATTTAGCTTCTAATCCATGCGAAACTCATGATTTAGCTTCAAATCAATGCGATGTAGAAGTTTTACCTTCAAATCCATGCTTAACAAATGATTTCGCTTCAAATACTTGCGATATAAATGATATAGCTTCAAATGCAGGAGAAACAAACGTGTTAGCTTCTAATCCATGCGAAACTCATGATTTAGCTTCAAATCAATGCGATGTAGGAGGTTTACCTTCAAATCCATGCTTAACAAATAATTTAGCTTCAAAGACTTGGGATATAAGTGACATAGATTCAAATGCAGACGATCAAACAAGTTAGCCACAAAATCCATGCGATAAACTTGATTTAGCTTCAAATCAATGCGATGTAGAAGGTTTACCTTCAAATCCATGCTTAACAAATGATTTAGCTTCAATTACTTGCGATATAAATGATATAGCTTCAAATGCAGGCGAAACAAACGTGTTAGCTTCAATACCTTGCGAAACTCATGATTTAGCTTCAAATCAATGCGATGTAGAAGGTTTACCTTCAAATCCATGCTTAACAAATGATTTAGCTTCAAACACTTGGGATATAAGTGATATAGCTTCAAAGGCAGACGATCAAACGAGTTAGCTTCAAAATTCATGCGATAAGCTTGATTTAGCTTCAAATCAATGCGAAGTAGAAGGATTGGCTTAAAATCCATGCAACACAAATGATTTAGCTTCAAATACTTGCGATATAAATGATATAGCTTCAAATGCAGGCGAAACAAACGTGTTAGCTTCTAATCCATGCGAAACTCATGATTTAGCTTCAAATCAATGCGATGTAGAAGGTTTACCTTCAAATCCATGCACAACAAATGATTTATCTTCAGACACTTGGGATATAAGCGATATAGCTTCAAATGCAGACGATCAAACGTGTTAGCTTCAAGTCCACGCGAAACAAGTGATTTAGCTTCAGACACTTGCGTTATAAGTGATATAGCTTCAAATGCAGAAGAAACAAACGAGTTATCTTCAAATCCATGCCATGCACTTGATTTAGCTGAAAATCAATGCGATGTAGAAGGTTCAGCTTCAAATCCATGCGAAACAAATGATTTAGCTTCAAACACTTGGGATATAAGTAATATAGCTTCAAATGCAGACGATCAAATAAGTTAGCTTCATAATCCACGCGATAAATTTGATTTAGCTTCAAATCAATGCGAAGTAGAAGGATGAGCTTCAAATACATGCAACACAAATGATTTAGCTTCAAATACTTGCGATATAAATGATATAGCTTCAAATGCAGGCGAAAGAAACGTGTTAGCTTCTAATCCATGCGAAACTCATGGTTTAGCTTCAAATCAATGCGATGTAGAAGGTTTAACTTCAAATCCATGCTTAAAGAATGATTTAGCTTCAAACACTTGGGATATAAGTGATATGGCTTCAAATGCAGACGATTAAACGAGTTAGCTTCAAAATCCATGCGATAAACTTGATTTAGCTACAAATCAATGCGATGTAGAAGGTTTACCTTCAAATCCATGCTTAACAAATGATTTAGCTTCAAATACTTGCGATATAAATGATATAGCTTCAAATGCAGACGATCAAACGAGTTAGCTTCAAGTCCACGCGAAACAAGCGATTTAGCTTCAGACACTTGCGATATAAGTGATATAGCTTCAAATGCAGAAGAAACAAACGAGTTATCTTCAAATCCACGCCATGCACTTGATTTAGCTGAAAATCAATGCGATGTAGAAGGTTCAGCTTCAAATCCATGCGAAACAAATGATTTAGCTTCAAACACTTGGGATATAAGTAATATAGCTTCAAATGCAGACGATCAAACAAGTTAGCTTCATAATCCACGCGATAAATTTGATTTAGCTTCAAATCAATGCGAAGTAGAAGGATGAGCTTCAAATCCATGCAACACAAATGATTTAGCTTCAAATACTTGCGATATAAATGATATAGCTTCAAATGCAGGCGAAAGAAACGAGTTAGCTTCTAATCCATGCGAAGCTCATGATTTAGCTTCAAATCAATGCGATGTAGAAGGTTTACTTTTCAATCCATGCTTAACAAATAATTTAGCTTCAAACACTTGGGATATAAGTGATATAGCTTGAAATGCAGACGATCAAACGAGTTAGCTTCAAAATCCATGCGATAAACTTGATTTAGCTTCAAATCAATGCGAAGTAGTAGGCTTAGCTTCAAATCCATGCGAAACAAATGATTTAGGTTCAGATACTTGCGGTATAAATGATACAGCTTCAAATGCAGACGAAACAAACGAGTTAGCTTCATATCTATGCGAAACACATGATTTAGCTTCAAATCAATGCGATGTAGAAGGTTTACCTTCAAATCCATGCTTAACAAATGATTTAGCTTCAAATACTTGCGATATAAATGATATAGCTTCAAATGCAGGCGAAACAAACGAGTTAGCTTCTAATCCATGCGAAACTCATGATTTAGCTTCAAATCAATGCGATGTAGAAGGTTTACCTTCAAATCCATGCGCAACAAATGATTTAGCTTCTACCACTTAGGATATAAGTGATATAGCTTGAAATGCAGACGATCAAACGAGTTAGCTTCAAAATCCATGCGATAAACTTGATTTAGCTTCAAATCAATGCGAAGTAGAAGGCTTAGCTTCAAATCCATGCGAAACAAATAATTTAGGTTCAGATACTTGCGGAATAAATGATACAGCTTCAAATGCAGACGAAACAAACGAGTTAGCTTCATATCTATGCGAAACACATGATTTAGCTTCAAATGAATGCGATGTAGATGGTTTACCTTCAAATCCATGCTTAACAAATGACTTAGCTTCAAATACCTGCGATATAAATGATATAGCTTCAAATGCAGGCGAAACAAACGTGTTAGCTTCTAATCCATGCGAAACTCATGATTTAGCTTCAAATCAATGCGATGTAGAAGGTTTACCTTCAAATCCATGCTTAACAAATGATTTAGCTTCAAACACTTGGGATATAAGTGATATAGCTTCAAATGCAGACGATCAAACGAGTTAGCTTCAAAATCCATGCGATCAAGTTGATTTAGCTACAAATCAATGCGAAGTAGAAGGATTAGCTTCAAATCCATGCAACACAAATGATTTAGCTTCAAATACTTGCGATATAAATGATATAGCTTCAAATGCAGGCGAAACAAATGTGTTAGCATCTAATCCATGCGAAACTCATGATTTAGCTTCAAATCAATGCGATGTAGAAGGTTTACCTTCAAATCCATGCTTAAAAAATGATTTAGCTTCAAATACTTGCGATATAAATGATATAGCTTCAAATGCAGACGATCAAACAAGTTAGCCACAAAATCCATGCGATAAACTTGATTTAGCTTCAAATCAATGCGAAGTAGAAGGATTAGCTTCAAATCCATGCAACACAAATGATTTAGCTTCAAATACTTGCGATATAAATGATATAGCTTCAAATGCAGGCGAAACAAACGAGTTAGCTTCTAATCCATGCGAAACTCATGATTTAGCTTCAAATCAATGCGATGTAAAAGGTTTACCTTTCAATCCATGCTTAACAAATAATTTAGCTTCAAACACTTGGGATATAAGTTCTATAGCTTGAAATGCAGACGATCAAACGAGTTAGCTTCAAAATCCATGCGATAAACTTGATTTAGCTTCAAATCAATGCGAAGTAGTAGGCTTAGCTTCAAATCCATGCTTAACAAATAATTTAGCTTCAAAGACTTGGGATATAAATGATACAGCTTCAAATGCAGACGAAACAAACGAGTTAGCTTCATATCTATGCGAAACAAATGATTTAGCTTCAAATCAATGCGATGAAGAAGGTTTACCTTCAAATCCATGCTTAACAAATGATTTAGCTTCAAATACTTGCGATATAAATGATATAGCTTGAAATGCAGACGATCAAACGAGTTAGCTTCAAAATTCATGCGATAAACTTGATTTAGCTTCAAATCAATGCAAAGTAGAATGATTGGCTTAAAATACATGCAACACAAATGATTTAGCTTCAAATACTTGCGATATAAATGATATAGCTTCAAATGCAGGCGAAACAAACGTGTTAGCTTCTAATCCATGCCAAACTCATGATTTAGCTTCAAATCAATGCGATGTAGAAGGTTTACCTTCAAATCCATGCTTAAAAAATGATTTAGCTTCAAACACTTGGGATATAAGTGACATGGCTTCAAATGCAGACGATCAAACGAGTTAGCATCAAAATCCATGCGATAAACTTGATTTAGCTTCAAATCAATGCGAAGTAGAAGGATTAGCTTCAAATCAGTGGAACACAAATGATTTGGCTTCAAATACTTGCGATATAAATGATATAGCTTCAAATACAGGCGAAACAACCGTGTTAGCTTCTAATCCATGCGAAACTCATGATTTAGCTTCAAATGAATGCGGTGTAGAAGGTTTACCTTCAAATCCATGCTTAACAAATGATTTAGCTTCAAATACTTGCGATATAAATGATATAGCTTCAAATGCAGACGATCAAACAAGTTAGCCACGAAATCCATGCGATAAACTTGATTTAGCTTCAAATCAATGCGAAGTAGAAGGATTAGCTTCAAATCCATATAACACATATGATTTAACTTAAAATACTTGCGATATAAATGATATAGCTTCAAATGCAGGCCTAACAAACGAGTTAGCTTCTAATCCATGCGAAACTCATGATTTAGATTCAAATCAATGCGATCTAGAAGGTTTACCTTTCAATCCATGCTTAACAAATAATTTAGCTTCAAACACTTGGGATATAAGTGATATAGCTTGAAATGCAGACGATCAAACGAGTTAGCTTCAAAATCCATGCGATAAACTTGATTTAGCTTCAAATCAATGCGAAGTAGTAGGCTTAGCTTCAAATCCATGCGAAACAAATGATTTAGGTTCAGATACTTGCGGTATAAATGATATAGCTTCAAATGCAGACGAAACAAACGAGTTAGCTTCTAATCCATGCGAAACTCATGATTTAGCTTCAAATCAATGCGATGTAGAAGGTTTACCTTCAAATCAATGCTTAACAAATAATTTAGCTCCAAACACTTGGCATATAAGTGATATAGCTTCCAATACAGACGATCAAACGAGTTAGCTTCAAAATCCATGCGATAAACTTGATTTAGCTTCAAATCCATGCGTAGTAGAAGGATTAGCTTCAAATCCATATAACACATATGATTTAACTTAAAATACTTGCGATATAAATGATATAGCTTCAAATGCAAGCCTAACAAACGAGTTAGCTTCTAATCCATGCGAAACTCATGATTTAGCTTCAAATCAATGCGATGTAGAAGGTTTACCTTTAAATCCATGCTTAACAAATAATTTAGCTTCAAACACTTGGGATATAAGTGATATAGCTACAAATGCAGACGATCAAACGAGTTAGCTTCAAGTCCACGCGAAACAAGCGATTTAGCTTCAGACACTTGCGATATAAGTGATATAGCTTCAAATGCAGAAGAAACAAACGAGTTATCTTCAAATCCACGCCATGCACTTGATTTAGCTGAAAATCAATGCGATGTAGAAGGTTCAGCTTCAAATCCATGCCAAACAAATGATTTAGCTTCAAACACTTGGGATATAAGTAATATAGCTTCAAATGCAGACGATCAAACAAGTTAGCTTCATAATCCACGCGATAAATTTGATTTAGCTTCAAATCAATGCGAAGTAGAACGATGAGCTTCAAATCCATGCAACACAAATGATTTAGCTTCAAATACTTGCGATATAAATGATATAGCTTCAAATGCAGGCGAAACAAACGAGTTAGCTTCTAATCCATGCGAAACTCATGATTTAGCTTCAAATCAATGCGATGTAGAAGGTTTACCTTTAAATCCATGCTTAACAAATAATTTAGCTTCAAACACTTGGGATGTAAGTGATATAGCTTCAAATACAGACGATCAAACGAGATAGCTTCAAAATCCATGCGATAAACTTGATTTAGCTTCAAATCATTGCGAAGTAGAAGGATGAGCTTCAAATCCATGCAACACAATTGATTTAGCTTCAAATACTTGCGATATAAACGATATAGCTTCAAATGCAGGCGAAGCAAACGCGTTAGCTTCTAATCCATGCGAAACTCATGATTTAGCTTCAAATCAATGCGATGTAGAAGGTTCACCTTCAAATCCATGCGCAACAAATGATTTAGCTTCTAACACTTAGGATATAAGTGATATAGCTTGAAATGCAGACGATCAAACGAGTTAGCTTCAAAATCCATGCGATAAACTTGATTTAGCTTCAAATCAATGCGAAGTAGAAGGCTTAGCTTCAAATCCATGCGAAACAAATAATTTAGGTTCAGATACTTGCGGAATAAATGATACAGCTTCAAATGCAGACGAAACAAACGAGTTAGCTTCATATCTATGCGAAACACATGATTTAGCTTCAAATGAATGCGATGTAGATGGTTTACCTTCAAATCCATGCTTAACAAATGACTTAGCTTCAAATACCTGCGATATAAATGATATAGCTTCAAATGCAGGCGAAACAAACGTGTTAGCTTCTAATCCATGCGAAACTCATGATTTAGCTTCAAATCAATGCGATGTAGAAGGTTTACCTTCAAATCCATGCTTAACAAATGATTTAGCTTCAAACACTTGGGATATAAGTGATATAGCTTCAAATGCAGACGATCAAACGAGTTAGCTTCAAAATCCATGCGATCAAGTTGATTTAGCTACAAATCAATGCGAAGTAGAAGGATTAGCTTCAAATCCATGCAACACAAATGATTTAGCTTCAAATACTTGCGATATAAATGATATAGCTTCAAATGCAGGCGAAACAAATGTGTTAGCATCTAATCCATGCGAAACTCATGATTTAGCTTCAAATCAATGCGATGTAGAAGGTTTACCTTCAAATCAATGCTTAACAAATGATTTAGCTTCAAACACTTGGGATATAAGTAATATAGCTTCAAATGCAGACGATCAAATAAGTTAGCTTCATAATCCACGCGATAAATTTGATTTAGCTTCAAATCAATGCGAAGTAGAAGGATGAGCTTCAAATCCATGCAACACAAATGATTTAGCTTCAAATACTTGCGATATAAATGATATAGCTTCAAATGCAGGCGAAAGAAACGAGTTAGCTTCTAATCCATGCGAAGCTCATGATTTAGCTTCAAATCAATGCGATGTAGAAGGTTTACTTTTCAATCCATGCTTAACAAATAATTTAGCTTCAAACACTTGGGATATAAGTGATATAGCTTGAAATGCAGACGATCAAACGAGTTAGCTTCAAAATCCATGCGATAAACTTGATTTAGCTTCAAATCAATGCGAAGTAGTAGGCTTAGCTTCAAATCCATGCGAAACAAATGATTTAGGTTCAGATACTTGCGGTACAAATGATACAGCTTCAAATGCAGACGAAACAAACGAGTTAGCTTCATATCTATGCGAAACACATGATTTAGCTTCAAATCAATGCGATGTAGAAGGTTTACCTTCAAATCCATGCTTAACAAATGATTTAGCTTCAAATACTTGCGATATAAATGATATAGCTTCAAATGCAGGCGAAACAAACGAGTTAGCTTCTAATCCATGCGAAACTCATGATTTAGCTTCAAATCAATGCGATGTAGAAGGTTTACCTTCAAATCAATGCTTAACAAATAATTTAGCTCCAAACACTTGGCATATATGTGATATAGCTTCAAATACAGACGATCAAACGAGTTAGCTTCAAAATCCATGCGATAAACTTGATTTAGCTTCAAATCCATGCGTAGTAGAAGGATTAGCTTCAAATCCATATAACACATATGATTTAACTTAAAATACTTGCGATATAAATGATATAGCTTCAAATGCAGGCCTAACAAACGAGTTAGCTTCTAATCCATGCGAAACTCATGATTTAGCTTCAAATCAATGCGATGTAGAAGGTTTACCTTTAAATCCATGCTTAACAAATAATTTAGCTTCAAACACTTGGGATATAAGTGATATAGCTTCAAATGCAGACGATCAAACGAGTTAGCTTCAAGTCCACGCGAAACAAGCGATTTAGCTTCAGACACTTGCGATATAAGTGATATAGCTTCAAATGCAGAAGAAACAAACGAGTTATCTTCAAATCCACGCCATGCACTTGATTTAGCTGAAAATCAATGCGATGTAGAAGGTTCAGCTTCAAATCCATGCCAAACAAATGATTTAGCTTCAAACACTTGGGATATAAGTAATATAGCTTCAAATGCAGACGATCAAACAAGTTAGCTTCATAATCCACGCGATAAATTTGATTTAGCTTCAAATCAATACGAAGTAGAACGATGAGCTTCAAATCCATGCAACACAAATGATTTAGCTTCAAATACTTGCGATATAAATGATATAGCTTCAAATGCAGGCGAAACAAACGAGTTAGCTTCTAATCCATGCGAAACTCATGATTTAGCTTCAAATCAATGCGATGTAGAAGGTTTACCTTTAAATCCATGCTTAACAAATAATTTAGCTTCAAACACTTGGGATATAAGTGATATAGCTTCAAATACAGACGATCAAACGAGATAGCTTCAAAATCCATGCGATAAACTTGATTTAGCTTCAAATCATTGCGAAGTAGAAGGATGAGCTTCAAATCCATGCAACACAATTGATTTAGCTTCAAATACTTGCGATATAAACGATATAGCTTCAAATGCTGGCGAAGCAAACGCGTTAGCTTCTAATCCATGCGAAACTCATGATTTAGCTTCAAATCAATGCGATGTAGAAGGTTCACCTTCAAATCCATGCGCAACAAATGATTTAGCTTCTAACACTTAGGATATAAGTGATATAGCTTGAAATGCAGACGATCAAACGAGTTAGCTTCAAAATCCATGCGATAAACTTGATTTAGCTTCAAATCAATGCGAAGTAGAAGGCTTAGCTTCAAATCCATGCGAAACAAATAATTTAGGTTCAGATACTTGCGGAATAAATGATACAGCTTCAAATGCAGACGAAACAAACGAGTTAGCTTCATATCTATGCGAAACACATGATTTAGCTTCAAATGAATGCGATGTAGATGGTTTACCTTCAAATCCATGCTTAACAAATGACTTAGCTTCAAATACCTGCGATATAAATGATATAGCTTCAAATGCAGGCGAAACAAACGTGTTAGCTTCTAATCCATGCGAAACTCATGATTTAGCTTCAAATCAATGCGATGTAGAAGGTTTACCTTCAAATCCATGCTTAACAAATGATTTAGCTTCAAACACTTGGGATATAAGTGATATAGCTTCAAATGCAGACGATCAAACGAGTTAGCTTCAAAATCCATGCGATCAAGTTGATTTAGCTACAAATCAATGCGAAGTAGAAGGATTAGCTTCAAATCCATGCAACACAAATGATTTAGCTTCAAATACTTGCGATATAAATGATATAGCTTCAAATGCAGGCGAAACAAATGTGTTAGCATCTAATCCATGCGAAACTCATGATTTAGCTTCAAATCAATGCGATGTAGAAGGTTTACCTTCAAATCAATGCTTAACAAATGATTTAGCTTCAAACACTTGGGATATAAGTAATATAGCTTCAAATGCAGACGATCAAATAAGTTAGCTTCATAATCCACGCGATAAATTTGATTTAGCTTCAAATCAATGCGAAGTAGAAGGATGAGCTTCAAATCCATGCAACACAAATGATTTAGCTTCAAATACTTGCGATATAAATGATATAGCTTCAAATGCAGGCGAAAGAAACGAGTTAGCTTCTAATCCATGCGAAGCTCATGATTTAGCTTCAAATCAATGCGATGTAGAAGGTTTACTTTTCAATCCATGCTTAACAAATAATTTAGCTTCAAACACTTGGGATATAAGTGATATAGCTTGAAATGCAGACGATCAAACGAGTTAGCTTCAAAATCCATGCGATAAACTTGATTTAGCTTCAAATCAATGCGAAGTAGTAGGCTTAGCTTCAAATCCATGCGAAACAAATGATTTAGGTTCAGATACTTGCGGTACAAATGATACAGCTTCAAATGCAGACGAAACAAACGAGTTAGCTTCATATCTATGCGAAACACATGATTTAGCTTCAAATCAATGCGATGTAGAAGGTTTACCTTCAAATCCATGCTTAACAAATGATTTAGCTTCAAATACTTGCGATATAAATGATATAGCTTCAAATGCAGGCGAAACAAACGAGTTAGCTTCTAATCCATGCGAAACTCATGATTTAGCTTCAAATCAATGCGATGTAGAAGGTTTACCTTCAAATCAATGCTTAACAAATAATTTAGCTCCAAACACTTGGCATATATGTGATATAGCTTCAAATACAGACGATCAAACGAGTTAGCTTCAAAATCCATGCGATAAACTTGATTTAGCTTCAAATCCATGCGTAGTAGAAGGATTAGCTTCAAATCCATATAACACATATGATTTAACTTAAAATACTTGCGATATAAATGATATAGCTTCAAATGCAGGCCTAACAAACGAGTTAGCTTCTAATCCATGCGAAACTCATGATTTAGCTTCAAATCAATGCGATGTAGAAGGTTTACCTTTAAATCCATGCTTAACAAATAATTTAGCTTCAAACACTTGGGATATAAGTGATATAGCTTCAAATGCAGACGATCAAACGAGTTAGCTTCAAGTCCACGCGAAACAAGCGATTTAGCTTCAGACACTTGCGATATAAGTGATATAGCTTCAAATGCAGAAGAAACAAACGAGTTATCTTCAAATCCACGCCATGCACTTGATTTAGCTGAAAATCAATGCGATGTAGAAGGTTCAGCTTCAAATCCATGCCAAACAAATGATTTAGCTTCAAACACTTGGGATATAAGTAATATAGCTTCAAATGCAGACGATCAAACAAGTTAGCTTCATAATCCACGCGATAAATTTGATTTAGCTTCAAATCAATACGAAGTAGAACGATGAGCTTCAAATCCATGCAACACAAATGATTTAGCTTCAAATACTTGCGATATAAATGATATAGCTTCAAATGCAGGCGAAACAAACGAGTTAGCTTCTAATCCATGCGAAACTCATGATTTAGCTTCAAATCAATGCGATGTAGAAGGTTTACCTTTAAATCCATGCTTAACAAATAATTTAGCTTCAAACACTTGGGATATAAGTGATATAGCTTCAAATACAGACGATCAAACGAGATAGCTTCAAAATCCATGCGATAAACTTGATTTAGCTTCAAATCATTGCGAAGTAGAAGGATGAGCTTCAAATCCATGCAACACAATTGATTTAGCTTCAAATACTTGCGATATAAACGATATAGCTTCAAATGCAGGCGAAGCAAACGCGTTAGCTTCTAATCCATGCGAAACTCATGATTTAGCTTCAAATCAATGCGATGTAGAAGGTTCACCTTCAAATCCATGCGCAACAAATGATTTAGCTTCTAACACTTAGGATATAAGTGATATAGCTTGAAATGCAGACGATCAAACGAGTTAGCTTCAAAATCCATGCGATAAACTTGATTTAGCTTCAAATCAATGCGAAGTAGAAGGCTTAGCTTCAAATCCATGCGAAACAAATAATTTAGGTTCAGATACTTGCGGAATAAATGATACAGCTTCAAATGCAGACGAAACAAACGAGTTAGCTTCATATCTATGCGAAACACATGATTTAGCTTCAAATGAATGCGATGTAGATGGTTTACCTTCAAATCCATGCTTAACAAATGACTTAGCTTCAAATACCTGCGATATAAATGATATAGCTTCAAATGCAGGCGAAACAAACGTGTTAGCTTCTAATCCATGCGAAACTCATGATTTAGCTTCAAATCAATGCGATGTAGAAGGTTTACCTTCAAATCCATGCTTAACAAATGATTTAGCTTCAAACACTTGGGATATAAGTGATATAGCTTCAAATGCAGACGATCAAACGAGTTAGCTTCAAAATCCATGCGATCAAGTTGATTTAGCTACAAATCAATGCGAAGTAGAAGGATTAGCTTCAAATCCATGCAACACAAATGATTTAGCTTCAAATACTTGCGATATAAATGATATAGCTTCAAATGCAGGCGAAACAAATGTGTTAGCATCTAATCCATGCGAAACTCATGATTTAGCTTCAAATCAATGCGATGTAGAAGGTTTACCTTCAAATCAATGCTTAACAAATGATTTAGCTTCAAACACTTGGGATATAAGTAATATAGCTTCAAATGCAGACGATCAAATAAGTTAGCTTCATAATCCACGCGATAAATTTGATTTAGCTTCAAATCAATGCGAAGTAGAAGGATGAGCTTCAAATCCATGCAACACAAATGATTTAGCTTCAAATACTTGCGATATAAATGATATAGCTTCAAATGCAGGCGAAAGAAACGAGTTAGCTTCTAATCCATGCGAAGCTCATGATTTAGCTTCAAATCAATGCGATGTAGAAGGTTTACTTTTCAATCCATGCTTAACAAATAATTTAGCTCCAAACACTTGGCATATAAGTGATATAGCTTCAAATACAGACGATCAAACGAGTTAGCTTCAAAATCCATGCGATAAACTTGATTTAGCTTCAAATCCATGCGTAGTAGAAGGATTATCTTCAAATCCATATAACACATATGATTTATCTTAAAATACTTGCGATATAAATGATATAGCTTCAAATGCAGGCCTAACAAACGAGTTAGCTTCTAATCCATGCGAAACTCATGATTTAGCTTCAAATCAATGCGATGTAGAAGGTTTACCTTTAAATCCATGCTTAACAAATAATTTAGCTTCAAACACTTGGGATATAAGTGATATAGCTTCAAATACAGACGATCAAACGAGATAGCTTCATAATCCATGCGATAAACTTGATTTAGCTTCAAATCATTGCGAAGTAGAAGGATGAGCTTCAAATCCATGCAACACAATTGATTTAGCTTCAAATACTTGCGATATAAACGATATAGCTTCAAATGCAGGCGAAGCAAACGCGTTAGCTTCTAATCCATGCGAAACTCATGATTTAGCTTCAAATCAATGCGATGTAGAAGGTTTACCTTCAAATCCATGCTTAACAAATGATTTAGCTTCAAACACTTGGGATATAAGTGATATAGCTTCAAATGCAGACGATCACACGAGTTAGCTTCAAAATCCATGCGATCAAGTTGATTTAGCTACAAATCAATGCGAAGTAGAAGGATTAGCTTCAAATCCATGCAACACAAATGATTTAGCTTCAAATACTTGCGATATAAATGATATAGCTTCAAATGCAGGCGAAACAAATGTGTTAGCATCTAATCCATGCGAAACTCATGATTTAGCTTCAAATCAATGCGATGTAGAAGGTTTACCTTCAAATCAATGCTTAACAAATGATTTAGCTTCAAACACTTGGGATATAAGTAATATAGCTTCAAATGCAGACGATCAAATAAGTTAGCTTCATAATCCACGCGATAAATTTGATTTAGCTTCAAATCAATGCGAAGTAGAAGGATGAGCTTCAAATCCATGCAACACAAATGATTTAGCTTCAAATACTTGCGATATAAATGATATAGCTTCAAATGCAGGCGAAAGAAACGAGTTAGCTTCTAATCCATGCGAAGCTCATGATTTAGCTTCAAATCAATGCGATGTAGAAGGTTTACTTTTCAATCCATGCTTAACAAATAATTTAGCTTCAAACACTTGGGATATAAGTGATATAGCTTGAAATGCAGACGATCAAACGAGTTAGCTTCAAAATCCATGCGATAAACTTGATTTAGCTTCAAATCAATGCGAAGTAGTAGGCTTAGCTTCAAATCCATGCTTAACAAATGATTTAGCTTCAAATACTTGCGATATAAATGATATAGCTTCAAATGCAGGCGAAACAAACGAGTTAGCTTCTAATCCATGCGAAACTCATGATTTAGCTTCAAATCAATGCGATGTAGAAGGTTTACCTTCAAATCAATGCTTAACAAATAATTTAGCTCCAAACACTTGGCATATAAGTGATATAGCTTCAAATACAGACGATCAAACGAGTTAGCTTCAAAATCCATGCGATAAACTTGATTTAGCTTCAAATCCATGCGTAGTAGAAGGATTAGCTTCAAATCCATATAACACATATGATTTAACTTAAAATACTTGCGATATAAATGATATAGCTTCAAATGCAGGCCTAACAAACGAGTTAGCTTCTAATCCATGCGAAACTCATGATTTAGCTTCAAATCAATGCGATGTAGAAGGTTCACCTTCAAATCCATGCGCAACAAATGATTTAGCTTCTAACACTTAGGATATAAGTGATATAGCTTGAAATGCAGACGATCAAACGAGTTAGCTTCAAAATCCATGCGATAAACTTGATTTAGCTTCAAATCAATGCGAAGTAGAAGGCTTAGCTTCAAATCCATGCGAAACAAATAATTTAGGTTCAGATACTTGCGGAATAAATGATACAGCTTCAAATGCAGACGAAACAAACGAGTTAGCTTCATATCTATGCGAAACACATGATTTAGCTTCAAATGAATGCGATGTAGATGGTTTACCTTCAAATCCATGCTTAACAAATGACTTAGCTTCAAATACCTGCGATATAAATGATATAGCTTCAAATGCAGGCGAAACAAACGTGTTAGCTTCTAATCCATGCGAAACTCATGATTTAGCTTCAAATCAATGCGATGTAGAAGGTTTACCTTCAAATCCATGCTTAACAAATGATTTAGCTTCAAACACTTGGGATATAAGTGATATAGCTTCAAATGCAGACGATCAAACGAGTTAGCTTCAAAATCCATGCGATCAAGTTGATTTAGCTACAAATCAATGCGAAGTAGAAGGATTAGCTTCAAATCCATGCAACACAAATGATTTAGCTTCAAATACTTGCGATATAAATGATATAGCTTCAAATGCAGGCGAAACAAATGTGTTAGCATCTAATCCATGCGAAACTCATGATTTAGCTTCAAATCAATGCGATGTAGAAGGTTTACCTTCAAATCAATGCTTAACAAATGATTTAGCTTCAAACACTTGGGATATAAGTAATATAGCTTCAAATGCAGACGATCAAATAAGTTAGCTTCATAATCCACGCGATAAATTTGATTTAGCTTCAAATCAATGCGAAGTAGAAGGATGAGCTTCAAATCCATGCAACACAAATGATTTAGCTTCAAATACTTGCGATATAAATGATATAGCTTCAAATGCAGGCGAAAGAAACGAGTTAGCTTCTAATCCATGCGAAGCTCATGATTTAGCTTCAAATCAATGCGATGTAGAAGGTTTACTTTTCAATCCATGCTTAACAAATAATTTAGCTTCAAACACTTGGGATATAAGTGATATAGCTTGAAATGCAGACGATCAAACGAGTTAGCTTCAAAATCCATGCGATAAACTTGATTTAGCTTCAAATCAATGCGAAGTAGTAGGCTTAGCTTCAAATCCATGCGAAACAAATGATTTAGGTTCAGATACTTGCGGTACAAATGATACAGCTTCAAATGCAGACGAAACAAACGAGTTAGCTTCATATCTATGCGAAACACATGATTTAGCTTCAAATCAATGCGATGTAGAAGGTTTACCTTCAAATCCATGCTTAACAAATGATTTAGCTTCAAATACTTGCGATATAAATGATATAGCTTCAAATGCAGGCGAAACAAACGAGTTAGCTTCTAATCCATGCGAAACTCATGATTTAGCTTCAAATCAATGCGATGTAGAAGGTTTACCTTCAAATCAATGCTTAACAAATAATTTAGCTCCAAACACTTGGCATATATGTGATATAGCTTCAAATACAGACGATCAAACGAGTTAGCTTCAAAATCCATGCGATAAACTTGATTTAGCTTCAAATCCATGCGTAGTAGAAGGATTAGCTTCAAATCCATATAACACATATGATTTAACTTAAAATACTTGCGATATAAATGATATAGCTTCAAATGCAGGCCTAACAAACGAGTTAGCTTCTAATCCATGCGAAACTCATGATTTAGCTTCAAATCAATGCGATGTAGAAGGTTTACCTTTAAATCCATGCTTAACAAATAATTTAGCTTCAAACACTTGGGATATAAGTGATATAGCTTCAAATGCAGACGATCAAACGAGTTAGCTTCAAGTCCACGCGAAACAAGCGATTTAGCTTCAGACACTTGCGATATAAGTGATATAGCTTCAAATGCAGAAGAAACAAACGAGTTATCTTCAAATCCACGCCATGCACTTGATTTAGCTGAAAATCAATGCGATGTAGAAGGTTCAGCTTCAAATCCATGCCAAACAAATGATTTAGCTTCAAACACTTGGGATATAAGTAATATAGCTTCAAATGCAGACGATCAAACAAGTTAGCTTCATAATCCACGCGATAAATTTGATTTAGCTTCAAATCAATACGAAGTAGAACGATGAGCTTCAAATCCATGCAACACAAATGATTTAGCTTCAAATACTTGCGATATAAATGATATAGCTTCAAATGCAGGCGAAACAAACGAGTTAGCTTCTAATCCATGCGAAACTCATGATTTAGCTTCAAATCAATGCGATGTAGAAGGTTTACCTTTAAATCCATGCTTAACAAATAATTTAGCTTCAAACACTTGGGATATAAGTGATATAGCTTCAAATACAGACGATCAAACGAGATAGCTTCAAAATCCATGCGATAAACTTGATTTAGCTTCAAATCATTGCGAAGTAGAAGGATGAACTTCAAATCCATGCAACACAATTGATTTAGCTTCAAATACTTGCGATATAAACGATATAGCTTCAAATGCAGGCGAAGCAAACGCGTTAGCTTCTAATCCATGCGAAACTCATGATTTAGCTTCAAATCAATGCGATGTAGAAGGTTCACCTTCAAATCCATGCGCAACAAATGATTTAGCTTCTAACACTTAGGATATAAGTGATATAGCTTGAAATGCAGACGATCAAACGAGTTAGCTTCAAAATCCATGCGATAAACTTGATTTAGCTTCAAATCAATGCGAAGTAGAAGGCTTAGCTTCAAATCCATGCGAAACAAATAATTTAGGTTCAGATACTTGCGGAATAAATGATACAGCTTCAAATGCAGACGAAACAAACGAGTTAGCTTCATATCTATGCGAAACACATGATTTAGCTTCAAATGAATGCGATGTAGATGGTTTACCTTCAAATCCATGCTTAACAAATGACTTAGCTTCAAATACCTGCGATATAAATGATATAGCTTCAAATGCAGGCGAAACAAACGTGTTAGCTTCTAATCCATGCGAAACTCATGATTTAGCTTCAAATCAATGCGATGTAGAAGGTTTACCTTCAAATCCATGCTTAACAAATAATTTAGCTTCAAACACTTGGGATATAAGTGATATAGCTTCAAATACAGACGATCAAACGAGATAGCTTCATAATCCATGCGATAAACTTGATTTAGCTTCAAATCATTGCGAAGTAGAAGGATGAGCTTCAAATCCATGCAACACAATTGATTTAGCTTCAAATACTTGCGATATAAACGATATAGCTTCAAATGCAGGCGAAGCAAACGCGTTAGCTTCTAATCCATGCGAAACTCATGATTTAGCTTCAAATCAATGCGATGTAGAAGGTTTACCTTCAAATCCATGCTTAACAAATGATTTAGCTTCAAACACTTGGGATATAAGTGATATAGCTTCAAATGCAGACGATCACACGAGTTAGCTTCAAAATCCATGCGATCAAGTTGATTTAGCTACAAATCAATGCGAAGTAGAAGGATTAGCTTCAAATCCATGCAACACAAATGATTTAGCTTCAAATACTTGCGATATAAATGATATAGCTTCAAATGCAGGCGAAACAAATGTGTTAGCATCTAATCCATGCGAAACTCATGATTTAGCTTCAAATCAATGCGATGTAGAAGGTTTACCTTCAAATCAATGCTTAACAAATGATTTAGCTTCAAACACTTGGGATATAAGTAATATAGCTTCAAATGCAGACGATCAAATAAGTTAGCTTCATAATCCACGCGATAAATTTGATTTAGCTTCAAATCAATGCGAAGTAGAAGGATGAGCTTCAAATCCATGCAACACAAATGATTTAGCTTCAAATACTTGCGATATAAATGATATAGCTTCAAATGCAGGCGAAAGAAACGAGTTAGCTTCTAATCCATGCGAAGCTCATGATTTAGCTTCAAATCAATGCGATGTAGAAGGTTTACTTTTCAATCCATGCTTAACAAATAATTTAGCTTCAAACACTTGGGATATAAGTGATATAGCTTGAAATGCAGACGATCAAACGAGTTAGCTTCAAAATCCATGCGATAAACTTGATTTAGCTTCAAATCAATGCGAAGTAGTAGGCTTAGCTTCAAATCCATGCTTAACAAATGATTTAGCTTCAAATACTTGCGATATAAATGATATAGCTTCAAATGCAGGCGAAACAAACGAGTTAGCTTCTAATCCATGCGAAACTCATGATTTAGCTTCAAATCAATGCGATGTAGAAGGTTTACCTTCAAATCAATGCTTAACAAATAATTTAGCTCCAAACACTTGGCATATAAGTGATATAGCTTCAAATACAGACGATCAAACGAGTTAGCTTCAAAATCCATGCGATAAACTTGATTTAGCTTCAAATCCATGCGTAGTAGAAGGATTAGCTTCAAATCCATATAACACATATGATTTAACTTAAAATACTTGCGATATAAATGATATAGCTTCAAATGCAGGCCTAACAAACGAGTTAGCTTCTAATCCATGCGAAACTCATGATTTAGCTTCAAATCAATGCGATGTAGAAGGTTCACCTTCAAATCCATGCGCAACAAATGATTTAGCTTCTAACACTTAGGATATAAGTGATATAGCTTGAAATGCAGACGATCAAACGAGTTAGCTTCAAAATCCATGCGATAAACTTGATTTAGCTTCAAATCAATGCGAAGTAGAAGGCTTAGCTTCAAATCCATGCGAAACAAATGATTTAGCTTCAAACACTTGGGATATAAGTAATATAGCTTCAAATGCAGACGATCAAACAAGTTAGCTTCATAATCCACGCGATAAATTTGATTTAGCTTCAAATCAATGCGAAGTAGAACGATGAGCTTCAAATCCATGCAACACAAATGATTTAGCTTCAAATACTTGCGATATAAATGATATAGCTTCAAATGCAGGCGAAACAAACGAGTTAGCTTCTAATCCATGCGAAACTCATGATTTAGCTTCAAATCAATGCGATGTAGAAGGTTCACCTTCAAATCCATGCGCAACAAATGATTTAGCTTCTAACACTTAGGATATAAGTGATATAGCTTGAAATGCAGACGATCAAACGAGTTAGCTTCAAAATCCATGCGATAAACTTGATTTAGCTTCAAATCAATGCGAAGTAGAAGGCTTAGCTTCAAATCCATGCGAAACAAATAATTTAGGTTCAGATACTTGCGGAATAAATGATACAGCTTCAAATGCAGACGAAACAAACGAGTTAGCTTCATATCTATGCGAAACACATGATTTAGCTTCAAATGAATGCGATGTAGATGGTTTACCTTCAAATCCATGCTTAACAAATGACTTAGCTTCAAATACCTGCGATATAAATGATATAGCTTCAAATGCAGGCGAAACAAACGTGTTAGCTTCTAATCCATGCGAAACTCATGATTTAGCTTCAAATCAATGCGATGTAGAAGGTTTACCTTCAAATCCATGCTTAACAAATGATTTAGCTTCAAACACTTGGGATATAAGTGATATAGCTTCAAATGCAGACGATCAAACGAGTTAGCTTCAAAATCCATGCGATCAAGTTGATTTAGCTACAAATCAATGCGAAGTAGAAGGATTAGCTTCAAATCCATGCAACACAAATGATTTAGCTTCAAATACTTGCGATATAAATGATATAGCTTCAAATGCAGGCGAAACAAATGTGTTAGCATCTAATCCATGCGAAACTCATGATTTAGCTTCAAATCAATGCGATGTAGAAGGTTTACCTTCAAATCAATGCTTAACAAATGATTTAGCTTCAAACACTTGGGATATAAGTAATATAGCTTCAAATGCAGACGATCAAATAAGTTAGCTTCATAATCCACGCGATAAATTTGATTTAGCTTCAAATCAATGCGAAGTAGAAGGATGAGCTTCAAATCCATGCAACACAAATGATTTAGCTTCAAATACTTGCGATATAAATGATATAGCTTCAAATGCAGGCGAAAGAAACGAGTTAGCTTCTAATCCATGCGAAGCTCATGATTTAGCTTCAAATCAATGCGATGTAGAAGGTTTACTTTTCAATCCATGCTTAACAAATAATTTAGCTCCAAACACTTGGCATATAAGTGATATAGCTTCAAATACAGACGATCAAACGAGTTAGCTTCAAAATCCATGCGATAAACTTGATTTAGCTTCAAATCCATGCGTAGTAGAAGGATTAGCTTCAAATCCATATAACACATATGATTTATCTTAAAATACTTGCGATATAAATGATATAGCTTCAAATGCAGGCCTAACAAACGAGTTAGCTTCTAATCCATGCGAAACTCATGATTTAGCTTCAAATCAATGCGATGTAGAAAGTTTACCTTTAAATCCATGCTTAACAAATAATTTAGCTTCAAACACTTGGGATATAAGTGATATAGCTTCAAATACAGACGATCAAACGAGATAGCTTCAAAATCCATGCGATAAACTTGATTTAGCTTCAAATCATTGCGAAGTAGAAGGATGAGCTTCAAATCCATGCAACACAATTGATTTAGCTTCAAATACTTGCGATATAAACGATATAGCTTCAAATGCAGGCGAAGCAAACGCGTTAGCTTCTAATCCATGCGAAACTCATGATTTAGCTTCAAATCAATGCGATGTAGAAGGTTCACCTTCAAATCCATGCGCAACAAATGATTTAGCTTCTAACACTTAGGATATAAGTGATATAGCTTGAAATGCAGACGATCAAACGAGTTAGCTTCAAAATCCATGCGATAAACTTGATTTAGCTTCAAATCAATGCGAAGTAGAAGGCTTAGCTTCAAATCCATGCGAAACAAATAATTTAGGTTCAGATACTTGCGGAATAAATGATACAGCTTCAAATGCAGACGAAACAAACGAGTTAGCTTCATATCTATGCGAAACACATGATTTAGCTTCAAATCAATGCGATGTAGAAGGTTTACCTTCAAATCCATGTTTAACAAATGATTTAGCTTCAAATACTTGCGATATAAATGATATAGCTTCAAATGCAGACGATCAAACAAGTTAGCCACGAAATCCATGCGATAAACTTGATTTAGCTTCAAATCAATGCGAAGTAGAAAGATTAGCTTCAAATCCATATAACACATATGATTTAACTTAAAATACTTGCGATATAAATGATATAGCTTCAAATGCAGGCCTAACAAACGAGTTAGCTTCTAATCCATGCGAAACTCATGATTTAGCTTCAAATCAATGCGATGTAGAAGGTTTACCTTTCAATCCATGCTTAACAAATAATTTAGCTTCAAACACTTGGGATATAAGTGATATAGCTTGAAATGCAGACGATCAAACGAGTTAGCTTCAAAATCCATGCGATAAACTTGATTTAGCTTCAAATCAATGCGAAGTAGTAGGCTTAGCTTCAAATCCATGCGAAACAAATGATTTAGGTTCAGATACTTGCGGTATAAATGATACAGCTTCAAATGCAGACGAAACAAACGAATTGGCTTCATATCTATGCGAAACACATGATTTAGCTTCAAATCAATGCGATGTAGAAGGTTTACCTTCAAATCCATGCTTAACAAATGATTTAGCTTCAAATACTTGCGATATAAATGATATAGCTTCAAATGCAGGCGAAACAAACGAGTTAGCTTCTAATCCATGCGAAACTCATGATTTAGCTTCAAATCAATGCGATGTAGAAGGTTTACCTTCAAATCCATGCTTAACAAATGATTTCGCTTCAAATACTTGCGATATAAATGATATAGCTTCAAATGCTGGCGAAAGAAACGTGTTAGCTTCTAATCCATGCGAATCTCATGATTTAGCTTCAAATCAATGCGATGTAGAAGGTTTAACTTCAAATCCATGCTTAAAAAATGATTTAGCTTCAAACACTTGGGATATAAGTGATATGGCTTCAAATGCAGACGATCAAACGAGTTAGCTTCAAAATCCATGCGATAAACTTGATTTAGCTTCAAATCAATGCGATGTAGAAGGTTTACCTTCAAATCCATGCTTAACAAATGATTTAGCTTCAAATACTTGCGATATAAATGATATAGCTTCAAATGCAGGCGAAACAAACGTGTTAGCTTCTAATCCATGCGAAACTCATGATTTAGCTTCAAATCACTGCGATGTAGAAGGTTTACCTTCAAATCAATGTTTAACAAATGATTTAGCTTCAAACACTTGGGATATAAGTGATATAGCTTCAAAGGCAGACGATCAAACGAGTTAGCTTCAAAGTTCATGCGATAAACTTGATTTAGCTTCAAATCAATGCGAAGTAGAAGGATTGGCTTAAAATCCATGCAACACAAATGATTTAGCTTCAAATACTTGCGATATAAATGATATAGCTTCAAATGCAGGCGAAACAAACGTGTTAGCTTCTAATCCATGCGAAACTCATGATTTAGCTTCAAATCAATGCGATGTAGAAGGTTTACCTTCAAATCCATGCTTAACAAATGATTTAGCTTCAAATACTTGCGATATAAATGATATAGCTACAAATGCAGGCGAAACAAACGTGTTAGCTTCTAATCCATGCGAAACTCATGATTTAGCTTCAAATCAATGCTATGTAGAAGATTTACCTTCAAATCCATGCTTAACAAATAATTTATCTTCAAACACTAGGGATATAAGTGATATAGCTTCAAATGCAGACGATCAAACGAGTTAGCTTCAAAGTTCATGCGATAAACTTGATTTAGCTTCAAATCAATGCGAAGTAGAAGGATTGGCTTAAAATCCATGCAACACAAATGATTTAGCTTCAAATACTTGCGATATAAATGATATAACTTCAAATGCAGGCGAAACAAACGTGTTAGCTTCTAATCCATGCGAAACTCATGATTTATCTTTAAATCAATGCGATGTAGAAGGTTTACCTTCAAATCCATGCTTAACAAATGATTTAGCTTCAAATACTTGCGATATAAATGATATAGCTACAAATGCAGGCGAAACAAACGTGTTAGCTTCTAATCCATGCGAAACTCATGATTTAGCTTCAAATCAATGCTATATAGAAGATTTACCTTCAAATCCATGCTTAACAAATAATTTATCTTCAAACACTTGGGATATAAGTGATATAGCTTCAAATGCAGACGATCAAACGAGTTAGCTTCAAAATCCATGCGATAAACTTGATTTAGCTTCAAATCAATGCGAAGTAGAAGGTTTACCTTCAAATCCATGCTTAACAAATGATTTAGCTTCAAATACTTGCGATATAAAGGATATAGCTTCAAATGGAGGCGAAACAAACGTGTTAGCTTCTAATCCATGCGAAACTCATGATTTAGCTTCAAATCAATGCGATGTAGAAGGTTTACCTTCAAATCCATGCTTAAAAAATGATTTAGCTTCTAACACTTGTGATATAAATGATATAGCTTCAAATGCAGACGATCAAACAAGTTAGCCACAAAATCCATGCGATAAACTTGATTTAGCTTCAAATCAATGCGAAGTAGAAGGATTAGCTTCAAATCCATGCAACACAAATGATTTAGCTTCAAATACTTCCGATATAAATGATATAGCTTCAGATGCAGGCGAAACAAACGAGTTAGCTTCAAAATTCATGCGATAAACTTGATTTAGCTTCAAATTAATGCGAAGTAGAAGGTTTACCTTCAAATCCATGCTTAACAAATGATTTAGCTTCAAATACTTGCGATATAAATGATATAGCTTCAAATGCAGGCGAAACAAACGTGTTAGCTTCTAATCCATACGAAACTCATGATTTAGCTTCAAATCAATGCGATGTAGAAGGTTTACCTTCAAATCCATGCTTAAAAAATGATTTAGCTTCAAACACTTGGGATATAAGTGATATAGCTTCAAATGCAGAAGAAACAAACGAGTTATCTCAAATCCATGCCATGCACTTGATTTAGCTGAAAATCAATGCGATGTAGAAGGATGAGCTTCAAATCCATGCAACACAAATGATTTAGCTTCAGATACTTGCGATATAAATGATATAGCTTCAAATGCAGGCGAAACAGACGAGTTAGCTTCTAATCCATGCGAAACTCATGATTTAGCTTCAAATCAATGCGATGTAGAAGGTTTACCTTCAAATCCATGCTTAACAAATGATTTAGCTTCAAACACTTGGGATATAAGTGATATAGCTTCAAATGCAGGAGAAACAAACGAGTTATCTTCAAATCCATTCCATGCACTTGATTTAGCTGAAAATCAATGCGATGTAGAAGGATGAGCTTCAAATCCATGCAACACAAATGATTTAGCTTCAAATACTTGCGATATAAATGATATAGCTTCAAATGCAGGCGAAACAGACGAGTTAGCTTCTAATCCATGCGAAACTCATGATTTAGCTTCAAATCAATGCGATGTAGAAGGTTTACCCTTCAATCCATGCTTAACAAATAATTTAGCTTCAAACACTTGGGATATAAGTGATATAGCTTGAAATGCAGACGATCAAACGAGTTAGCTTCAAAATCTATGCGATAAACTTGATTTAGCTTCAAATCAATGCGAAGTAGTAGGCTTAGCTTCAAATCCATGCGAAACAAATGATTTAGGTTCAGATACTTGCGGTATAAATGATACAGCTTCAAATGCAGACGAAACAAACGAGTTAGCTTCGTATCTATGCGAAACACATGATTTAGCTTCAAATCAATGCGATGTAGAAGGTTTACCTTCAAATCCATGCTTAACAAATGATTTAGCTTCAAATACTTGCGATATAAATGATATTGCTTCAAATGCAGGCGAAAGAAACGTGTTAGCTTCTAATCCATGCGAAACTCATGATTTAGCTTCAAATCAATGCGATGTAGAAGGTTTAACTTCAAATCCATGCTTAAAAAATGATTTAGCTTCAAACACTTGGGATATAAGTGATATGGCTTCAAATGCAGACGATCAAACGAGTTAGCTTCAAAATCCATGCGATAAACTTGATTTAGCTTAAAATCAATGCGATGTAGAAGGTTTACCTTCAAATCCATGCTTAACAAATGATTTAGCTTCAAATACTTGCGATATAAATGATATAGCTTCAAATGCAGGCGAAACAAACGTGTTAGCTTCTAATCCATGCGAAACTCATGATTTAGCTTCAAATCAATGCGATGTAGAAGGTTTACCTTCAAATCCATGCTTAAAAAATGATTTAGCTTCAAACACTTGGGATATAAGTGATATAGCTTCAAATGCAGAAGAAACAAACGAGTTATCTCAAATCCATGCCATGCACTTGATTTAGCTGAAAATCAATGCGATGTAGAAGGATGAGCTTCAAATCCATGCAACACAAATGATTTAGCTTCAAATACATGCGATATAAATGATATAGCTTCAAATGCAGGCGAAACAGACGAGTTAGCTTCTAATCTATGCGAAACACATGATTTAGCTTCAAATCAATGCGATGTAGAAGCTTTACCTTCAAATCCATGCTTAACAAATGATTTAGCTTCAAATACTTGCGATATAAATGATATAGCTTCAAATGCAGGCGAAAGAGACGTGTTAGCTTCTAATCCATGCGAAACTCATGATTTAGCTTCAAATCTATGCGTTGTAGAAGGTTTAACTTCAAATCCATGCTTAAAAAATGATTTAGCTTCAAACACTTGGGATATAAGTGATATGGCTTCAAATGCAGACGATCAAACGAGTTAGCTTCTAAATCCATGCGATAAACTTGATTTAGCTTAAAATCAATGCGAAGTAGAAGGATTAGCTTCAAATCCGTGGAACACAAATGATTTAGCTTCAAACACTTGCGATATAAATGATATAGCTTCAAATGCAGGCGAAACAAACGAGTTAGCTTCTAATCCATGCGAAACTCATGATTTAGCTTCAAATCAATGCGATGTAGAAGATTTACCTTCAAATCCATGCTTAACAAATGATTTCGCTTCAAATACTTGCGATATAAATGATATAGCTTCAAATACAGGCGAAACAAACGTGTTAGCTTCTAATCCATGCGAAACTCATGATTTAGCTTCAAATCAATGCGATGTAGGAGGTTTACCTTCAAATCCATGCTTAACAAATAATTTAGCTTCAAAGACTTGGGATATAAGTGATATAGCTTCAAATGCAGACGATCAAACAAGTTAGCCACAAAATCCATGCGATAAACTTGATTTAGCTTCAAATCAATGCGAAGTAGAAGGTTTACCTTCAAATCCATGCTTAAAAAATGATTTAGCTTCAAACACTTGGGATATAAGTGATATGGCATCAAATGCAGACGATCAAACGAGATAGCTTCAAAATCCATGCGATAAACTTGATTTAGCTTCAAATCAATGCGAAGTAGAAGGATTAGCTTCAAATCCGTGGAACACAAATGATTTAGCTTCAAACACTTGCGATATAAATGATATAGCTTCAAACGCAGGCGAAACAAACGAGTTAGCTTCTAATCCATGCGAAACTCATGATTTAGCTTCAAATCAATGCGATGTAGAAGGTTTACCTTCAAATCCATGCTTAACAAATGATTTCGCTTCAAATACTTGTGATATAAATGATATAGCTTCAAATGCAGACGATCAAACAAGTTAGCCACAAAATCCATGCGATAAACTTGATTTAGCTTCAAATCAATGCGAAGTAGAAGGATTAGCTTCAAATCCATGTAACACAAATGATTTAGCTTCAAATACTTCCGATATAAATGATATAGCTTCAGATGCAGGCGAAACAAACGAGTTAGCTTCAAAATTCATGCGATAAACTTGATTTAGCTTCAAATTAATGCGAAGTAGAAGGTTTACCTTCAAATCCATGCTTAACAAATGATTTAGCTTCAAATACTTGCGATATAAATGATATAGCTTCAAATGCAGGCGAAACAAACGTGTTAGCTTCTAATCCATACGAAACTCATGATTTAGCTTCAAATCAATGCGATGTAGAAGGTTTACCTTCAAATCCATGCTTAAAAAATGATTTAGCTTCAAACACTTGGGATATAAGTGATATAGCTTCAAATGCAGACGATCAAACGAGATAGCTTCAAAATCCATGCGATAAACTTGATTTAGCTTCAAATCATTGCGAAGTAGAAGGATGAGCTTCAAATCCATGCAACACAATTGATGTAGCTTCAAATACTTGCGATATAAACGATATAGCTTCAAATGCAGGCGAAGCAAACGCGTTAGCTTCTAATCCATGCGAAACTCATGATTTAGCTTCAAATCAATGCGATGTAGAAGGTTCACCTTCAAATCCATGCGCAACAAATGATTTAGCTTCTAACACTTAGGATATAAGTGATATAGCTTGAAATGCAGACGATCAAACGAGTTAGCTTCAAAATCCATGCGATAAACTTGATTTAGCTTCAAATCAATGCGAAGTAGAAGGCTTAGCTTCAAATCCATGCGAAACAAATAATTTAGGTTCAGATACTTGCGGTATAAATGATACAGCTTCAAATGCAGACGAAACAAACGAGTTAGCTTCATATCTATGCGAAACACATGATTTAGCTTCAAATGAATGCGATGTAGAAGGTTTACCTTCAAATCCATGCTTAACAAATGACTTAGCTTCAAATACTTGCGATATAAATGATATAGCTTCGAATGCAGACGATCAAACGAGATAGCTTCAAAATCCATGCGATAAACTTGATTTAGCTTCAAATCATTGCGAAGTAGAAGGATGAGCTTCAAATCCATGCAACACAATTGATTTAGCTTCAAATACTTGCGATATAAATGATATAGCTTCAAATGCAGGCGAAACAAACGTGTTAGCTTCTAATCCATGCGAAACTCATGATTTAGCTTCAAATCAATGCGATGTAGAAGGTTTACCTTCAAATCCATGCTTAACAAATGATTTAGCTTCAAACACTTGGGATATAAGTGATATAGCTTCAAATGCAGACGATCAAACGAGTTAGCTTCAAAATCCATGCGATCAAGTTGATTTAGCTACAAATCAATGCGAAGTAGAAGGATTAGCTTAAAATCCATGCAACACAAATGATTTAGCTTCAAATACTTGCGATATAAATGATATAGCTTCAAATGCAGGCGAAACAAATGTGTTAGCTTCTAATCCATGCGAAACTCATGATTTAGCTTCAAATCAATGCGATGTAGAAGGTTTACCTTCAAATCCATGCTTAAAAAATGATTTAGCTTCAAATACTTGCGATATAAATGATATAGCTTCAAATGCAGACGATCAAACATGTTAGCCACAAAATCCATGCGATAAACTTGATTTAGCTTCAAATCAATGCGAAGTAGAAGGATTAGCTTCAAATCCATGCAACACAAATGATTTAGCTTCAAATACTTGCGATATAAATGATATAGCTTCAAATGCAGGCGAAACAAACGAGTTAGCTTCTAATCCATGCGAAACTCATGATTTAGCTTCAAATCAATGCGATGTAGAAGGTTTACCTTTCAATCCATGCTTAACAAATAATTTAGCTTCAAACACTTGAGATATAAGTTCTATAGCTTGAAATGCAGACGATCAAACGAGTTAGCTTCAAAATCCATGTGATAAACTTGATTTAGCTTCAAATCAATGCGAAGTAGTAGGCTTAGCTTCAAATCCATGCTTAACAAATAATTTAGCTTCAAAGACATGGGATATAAATGATCCAGCTTCAAATGCAGACGAAACAAACGAGTTAGCTTCAAATCTATGCGAAACAAATGATTTAGCTTCAAATCAATGCGATGAAGAAGGTTTACCTTCAAATCCATGCTTAACAAATGATTTAGCTTCAAATACTTCCGATATAAATGATATAGCTTCAAATGCAGGCGGAAGAAACGTGTTAGCTTCTAATCCATGCGAAACTCATGATTTAGCTTCAAATCAATGCGATGTAGAAGGTTTACCTTCAAATCAATGCTTAACAAATAATTTAGCTCCAAACACTTGGCATATAAGTGATATAGCTTCAAATACAGACGATCAAACGAGTTAGCTTCAAAATCCATGCGATAAACTTGATTTAGCTTCAAATCCATGCGTAGTAGAAGGATTAGCTTCAAATCCATGCAACACATATGATTTAACTTAAAATACTTGCGATATAAATGATATAGCTTCAAATGCAGGCCTAACAAACGAGTTAGCTTCTAATCCATGCGAAACTCATGATTTAGCTTCAAATCAATGCGATGTAGAAGGTTTACCTTTAAATCCATGCTTAACAAATAATTTAGCTTCAAACACTTGGTATATAAGTGATATAGCTTCAAATGCAGACGATCAAACGAGTTAGCTTCAAGTCCACGCGAAACAAGTGATTTAGCTTCAGACACTTGCGATATAAGTGATATAGCTTCAAATGCAGAAGAAACAAACGATTTATCTTCAAATCCACTACATGCACTTGATTTAGCTGAAAATCAATGCGATGTAGTAGGTTCAGCTTCAAATGCATGCGAAACAAATGATTTAGCTTCAAACACTTGGTATATAAGTGATATAGCTTCAAATGCAGACGATCAAACAAGTTAGCTTCATAATCCACGCGATAAATTTGATTTAGCTTCAAATCAATGCGAAGTAGAACGATGAGCTTCAAATCCATGCAACACAAATGATTTAGCTTCAATTACTTGCGATATAAATGATATAGCTTCAAATGCAGGCGAAACAAACGAGTTAGCTTCTAATCCATGCGAAACTCATGATTTAGCTTCAAATCAATGCGATGTAGAAGGTTTACCTTCAAATCCATGCTTAACAAATGATTTAGCTTCAAACACTTGGGATATAAGTGATATAGCTTCAAATGCAGACGATCAAACGAGTTAGCTTCAAAATCCATGCGATCAAGTTGATTTAGCTACAAATCAATGCGAAGTAGAAGGATTAGCTTAAAATCCATGCAACACAAATGATTTAGCTTCAAATACTTGCGATATAAATGATATAGCTTCAAATGCAGGCGAAACAAATGTGTTAGCTTCTAATCCATGCGAAACTCAGGATTTAGCTTCAAATCAATGCGATGTAGAAGGTTTACCTTCAAATCCATGCTTAAAAAATGATTTAGCTTCAAATACTTGCGATATAAATGATATAGCTTCAAATGCAGACGATCAAACAAGTTAGCTACAAAATCCATGCGATAAACTTGATTTAGATTCAAATCAATGCGAAGTAGAAGGATTAGCTTCAAATCCATGCAACACAAATGATTTAGCTTCAAATACTTGCGATATAAATGATATAGCTTCAAATGCAGGCGAAACAAACGAGTTAGCTTCTAATCCATGCGAAACTCATGATTTAGCTTCAAATCAATGCGAAGTAGTAGGCTTAGCTTCAAATCCATGCTTAACAAATAATTTAGCTTCAAAGACATGGGATATAAATGATCCAGCTTCAAATGCAGACGAAACAAACGAGTTAGCTTCATATCTATGCGAAACAAATGATTTAGCTTCAAATCAATGCGATGAAGAAGGTTTACCTTCAAATCCATGCTTAACAAATGATTTAGCTTCAAACACTTGGGATATAAGTGATATAGCTTCAAAGGCAGACGATCAAACGAGATAGCTTCAAAATCCATGCGATATACTTGATTTAGCTTCTAATCAATGCGAAGTAGAAGGATTAGCTTCAAATCCATGGAACACAAATGATTTAGCTTCAAATACTTGCGATATAAATGATATAGCTTCAAATGCAGGCGAAACAAATGAGTTTGCTTCTAATCCATGCGAAACTCATGATTTAGCTTCAAATCAATGCGATGTAGAAGGTTTACCTTCAAATCCATGCTTAACAAATGATTTAGCTTCATACACTTGGGATATAAGTGATATAGCTTCAAAGGCAGACGATCAAACGAGTTAGCTTCAAAATTCATTCGATAAACTTGATTTAGCTTCAAATCAATGCAAAGTAGAAGTATTGGCTTAAAATACATGCAACACAAATGATTTAGCTTCAAAGACTTGCGATATAAATGATATAGCTTCAAATGCAGGCGAAACAAACGTGTTAGCTTCATATCTATGCGAAACAAATGATTTAGCTTCAAATCAATGCGATGAAGAAGGTTTACCTTCAAATCCATGCTTAACAAATGATTTAGCTTCAAACACTTGGGATATAAGTGATATAGCTTCAAAGGCAGACGATCAAACGAGATAGCTTCAAAATCCATGCGATATACTTGATTTAGCTTCTAATCAATGCGAAGTAGAAGGATTAGCTTCAAATCCATGGAACACAAATGATTTAGCTTCAAATACTTGCGATATAAATGATATAGCTTCAAATGCAGGCGAAACAAATGAGTTTGCTTCTAATCCATGCGAAACTCATGATTTAGCTTCAAATCAATGCGATGTAGAAGGTTTACCTTCAAATCCATGCTTAACAAATGATTTAGCTTCATACACTTGGGATATAAGTGATATAGCTTCAAAGGCAGACGATCAAACGAGTTAGCTTCAAAATTCATTCGATAAACTTGATTTAGCTTCAAATCAATGCAAAGTAGAAGTATTGGCTTAAAATACATGCAACACAAATGATTTAGCTTCAAAGACTTGCGATATAAATGATATAGCTTCAAATGCAGGCGAAACAAACGTGTTAGCTTCTAATCCATGCGAAACTCATGATTTAGCTTCAAATCAATGCGATGTAGAAGGTTTAACTTCAAATCCATGCTTAAAAAATGATTTAGCTTCAAACACTTGGGATATAAGTGATATGGCTTCAAATGCAGACGAAACAAACGTGTTAGCTTCTAATCCATGCGAAACTCATGATTTAGCTTCAAATCAATGCGATGTAGAAGGTTTACCTTCAAATCCATGCTTAACAAATGATTTAGCTTCAAACACTTGGGATATAAGTGATATAGCTTCAAAGGCAGACGATCAAACGAGATAGCTTCAAAATCCATGCGATAAACTTGATTTAGCTTCTAATCAATGCGAAGTAGAAGGATTAGCTTCAAATCCATGGAACACAAATGATTTAGCTTCAAATACTTGCGATATAAATGATATAGCTTCAAATGGAGGCGAAACAAATGAGTTTGCTTCTAATCCATGCGAAACTCATGATTTAGCTTCAAATCAATGCGATGTAGAAGGTTTACCTTCAATTCCATGCTTAACAAATGATTTCGCTTCAAATACTTGCGATATAAATGATATAGCTTCAAATGCAGGCGAAACAAACGTGTTAGCTTCTAATCCATGCGAAACTCATGATTTAGCTTCAAATCAATGCGATGTAGGAGGTTTACCTTCAAATCCATGCTTAACAAATAATTTAGCATCAAAGACTTGGGATATAAGTGATTTAGCTTCAAATGCAGACGATCAAACGAGTTAGCTTCAAAATCCATGCGATATACTTGATTTAGCTTCAAATCAATGCGAAGTAGAAGGATTAGCTTAAAATCCATGCAACTCAAATGATTTAGCTTCAAATACTTGCGATATAAATGAAATAGCTACAAATGCAGGCGAAACAAACGTGTTAGCTTCTAATCCATGCGAAACTCATGATTTAGCTTCAAATCAATGCTATGTAGAAGATTTACCTTCAAATCCATGCTTAACAAATAATTTATCTTCAAACACTTGGGATATAAGTGATATAGCTTCAAATGCAGACGATCAAACGAGTTAGCTTCAAAATCCATGCGATCAAGTTGATTTAGCTACAAATCAATGCGAAGTAGAAGGATTAGCTTAAAATCCATGCAACACAAATGATTTAGCTTCAAATACTTGCGATATAAATGATATAGCTTCAAATGCAGGCGAAACAAACGTGTTAGCTTCTAATCCATGCGAAACTCATGATTTAGCTTCAAATCAATGCGATGTAGAAGGTTTACCTTCAAATCCATGCTTAAAAAATGATTTAGCTTCAAACACTTGGGATATAAGTGATATGGCATCAAATGCAGACGATCAAACGAGATAGCTTCAAAATCCATGCGATAAACTTGATTTAGCTTCAAATCAATGCGACGTAGAAGGATTAGCTTCAAATCTGTGGAACACAAATGATTTAGCTTCAAACACTTGCGATATAAATGATATAGCTTCAAACGCAGGCGAAACAAACGAGTTAGCTTCTAATCCATGCGAAACTCATGATTTAGCTTCAAATCAATGCGATGTAGAAGGTTTACCTTCAAATCCATGCTTAACAAATGATTTCGCTTCAAATACTTGCGACATAAATGATATAGCTTCAAATGCAGGCGAAAGAAACGTGTTAGCTTCTAATCCATGCGAAACTCATGATTTAGCTTCAAATCAATGCGATGTAGAAGGTTTAACTTCAAATCCATGCTTAAAAAATGATTTAGCTTCAAACACTTGGGATATAAGTGATATGGCTTCAAATGCAGACGATCAAACGAGTTAGCTTCAAAATCCATGCGATAAACTTGATTTAGCTTCAAATCAATGCGATGTAGAAGGTTTACCTTCAAATCCATGCTTAACAAATGATTTAGCTTCAAATACTTGCGATATAAATGATATAGCTTCAAATGCAGGCGAAACAAACGTGTTAGCTTCTAATCCATGCGAAACTCATCATTTAACTTCAAATCAATGCGATGTAGAAGGTTTACCTTCAAATCCATGCTTAACAAATGATTTAGCTTCAAATACTTGCGATATAAATGATATAGCTTCAAATGCAGGCGAAACAAACGTGTTAGCTTCTAATCCATGCGAAACTCATGATTTAGCTTCAAATCAATGCGATGTAGAAGGTTTAACTTCAAATCCATGCTTAAAAAATGATTTAGCTTCAAACACTTGGGATATAAGTGATATAGCTTCAAATGCAGACGATCAAACGAGTTAGCTTCAAAACCCATGCGATAAACTTGATTTAGCTTCAAATCAATGCGATGTAGAAGGTTTACCTTCAAATCCATGCTTAAAAAATGATTTAGCTTCAAAAACTTGGGATATAAGTGATATGGCATCAAATGCAGACGATCAAACGAGTTAGCTTCAAAATCCATGCGATAAACTTGATTTAGCTTCAAATCAATGCGAAGTAGAAGGATTAGCTTAAAATCCATGCAACTCAAATGATTTAGCTTCAAATACTTGCGATATAAATGAAATAGCTACAAATGCAGGCGAAACAAACGTGTTAGCTTCTAATCCATGCGAAACTCATGATTTAGCTTCAAATCAATGCGATGTAGAAGGTTTAACTTCAAATCAATGCTTAAAAAATGATTTAGCTTCAAACACTTGGGATATAAGTGATATAGCTTCAAATGCAGACGATCAAACGAGTTAGCTTCAAAACCCATGCGATAAACTTGATTTAGCTTCAAATCAATGCGAAGTAGAAGGTTTACCTTCAAATCCATGCTTAACAAATGATTTAGCTTCAAATACTTGCGATATAAATGATATAGCTTCAAATGCAGGCGGAAGAAACGTGTTAGCTTCTAATCCATGCGAATCTCATGATTTAGCTTCAAATCAATGCGATGTAGAAGGTTTATCTTCAAATCCATGCTTAAAAAATGATTTAGCTTCAAACACTTGGGATATAAGTGATATGGCTTCAAATGCAGACGATCAAACGAGATAGCTACAAAATCCATGCGATAAACTTGATTTAGCTTCAAATCATTGCGAAGTAGAAGGATGAGCTTCAAATCCATGCAACACAATTGATTTAGCTTCAAATACTTGCGATATAAACGATATAGCTTCAAATGCAGGCGAAGCAAACGCGTTAGCTTCTAATCCATGCGAAACTCATGATTTAGCTTCAAATCAATGCGATGTAGAAGGTTCACCTTCAAATCCATGCGCAACAAATGATTTAGCTTCTAACACTTAGGATATAAGTGATATAGCTTGAAATGCAGACGATCAAACGAGTTAGCTTCAAAATCCATGCGATAAACTTGATTTAGCTTCAAATCAATGCGAAGTAGAAGGCTTAGCTTCAAATCCATGCGAAACAAATAATTTAGGTTCAGATACTTGCGGTATAAATGATACAGCTTCAAATGCAGACGAAACAAACGAGTTAGCTTCATATCTATGCGAAACACATGATTTAGCTTCAAATGAATGCGATGTAGAAGGTTTACCTTCAAATCCATGCTTAACAAATGACTTAGCTTCAAATACCTGCGATATAAATGATATAGCTTCAAATGCAGGCGAAACAAACGTGTTAGCTTCTAATCCATGCGAAACTCATGATTTAGCTTCAAATCAATGCGATGTAGAAGGTTTACCTTCAAATCCATGCTTAACAAATGATTTAGCTTCAAACACTTGGGATATAAGTGATATAGCTTGAAATGCAGACGATCAAACCAGTTAGCTTCAAAATCCATGCGATAAACTTGATTTAGCTTCAAATC
Organism: Megalopta genalis; assembly: GCF_051020955.1. Lineage (NCBI taxonomy): Eukaryota > Metazoa > Arthropoda > Insecta > Hymenoptera > Halictidae > Megalopta > Megalopta genalis. The sequence continues at coordinate 98,562 of NW_027476824.1, forward strand.
AATGCGAAGTAGAAGGATTAGCTTCAAATCCATGCAACACAAATGATTTAGGTTCAAATACTTGCGATATAACTGATATAGCTTCAAATGCAGGCGAAACAAACGAGTTAGCTTCTAATCAATGCGAAGCTCATGATTTAGCTTCAAATCAATGCGATGTAGAAGGTTTACTTTTCAATCCATGCTTAACAAATAATTTAGCTTCAAACACTTGGGATATAAGTGATATAGCTTGAAATGCAGACGATCAAACGAGTTAGCTTCAAAATCCATGCGATAAACTTGATTTAGCTTCAAATCAATGCGAAGTAGTAGGCTTAGCTTCAAATCCATGCGAAACAAATGATTTAGGTTCAGATACTTGCGGTATAAATGATACAGCTTCAAATGCAGACGAAACAAACGAGTTAGCTTCATATCTATGCGAAACACATGATTTAGCTTCAAATCAATGCGATGTAGAAGGTTTACCTTCAAATCAATGCTTAACAAATAATTTAGCTCCAAACACTTGGCATATAAGTGATATAGCTTCAAATAGAGACGATCAAACGACTAAGCTTCAAAATCCATGCGATAAACTTGATTTAGCTTCTAATCCATGCGTAGTAGAAGGATTAGCTTCAAATCCATGCAACACATATGATTTAACTTAAAATACTTGCGATATAAATGATATAGCTTCAAATGCAGGCCTAACAAACGAGTTAGCTTCTAATCCATGCGAAACTCATGATTTAGCTTCAAATCAATGCGATGTAGAAGGTTTACCTTTAAATCCATGCTTAACAAATAATTTAGCTTCAAACACTTGGGATATAAGTGATATAGCTTCAAATGCAGACGATCAAACGAGTTAGCTTCAAGTCCACGCGAAACAAGTGATTTAGCTTCAGACACTTGCGATATAAGTGATATAGCTTCAAATGCAGAAGAAACAAACGATTTATCTTCAAATCCACTACATGCACTTGATTTAGCTGAAAATCAATGCGATGTAGAAGGTTCAGCTTCAAATGCATGCGAAACAATTGATTTAGCTTCAAACACTTGGGATATAAGTAATATAGCTTCAAATGCAGACGATCAAACAAGTTAGCTTCAAAATCCATGCGATAAACTTGATTTAGCTTCAAATCAATGCGAAGTAGAAGGCTTAGCTTCAAATCCATGCGAAACAAATAATTTAGGTTCAGATACTTGCGGTATAAATGATACAGCTTCAAATGCAGACGAAACAAACGAGTTAGCTTCATATCTATGCGAAACACATGATTTAGCTTCAAATGAATGCGATGTAGAAGGTTTACCTTCAAATCCATGCTTAACAAATGACTTAGCTTCAAATACCTGCGATATAAATGATATAGCTTCAAATGCAGGCGAAACAAACGTGTTAGCTTCTAATCCATGCGAAACTCATGATTTAGCTTCAAATCAATGCGATGTAGAAGGTTTACCTTCAAATCCATGCTTAACAAATGATTTAGCTTCAAACACTTGGGATATAAGTGATATAGCTTCAAATGCAGACGATCAAACGAGTTAGCTTCAAAATCCATGCGATCAAGTTGATTTAGCTACAAATCAATTCGAAGTAGAAGGATTAGCTTAAAATCCATGCAACACAAATGATTTAGCTTCAAATACTTGCGATATAAATGATATAGCTTCAAATGCAGGCGAAACAAATGTGTTAGCTTCTAATCCATGCGAAACTCATGATTTAGCTTCAAATCAATGCGATGTAGAAGGTTTACCTTCAAATCCATGCTTAAAAAATGATTTAGCTTCAAATACTTGCGATATAAATGATATAGCTTCAAATGCAGACGATCAAACAAGTTAGCCACAAAATCCATGCGATAAACTTGATTTAGCTTCAAATCAATGCGAAGTAGAAGGATTAGCTTCAAATCCATGCAACACAAATGATTTAGCATCAAATACTTGCGATATAAATGATATAGTTTCAAATGCAGGCGAAACAAACGAGTTAGCTTCTAATCCATGCGAAACTCATGATTTGGCTTCAAATCAATGCGATGTAGAAGGTTTACCTTTCAATCCATGCTTAACAAATAATTTAGCTTCAAACACTTGGGATATAAGTTCTATAGCTTGAAATGCAGACGATCAAACGAGTTAGCTTCAAAATCCATGTGATAAACTTGATTTAGCTTCAAATCAATGCGAAGTAGTAGGCTTAGCTTCAAATCCATGCTTAACAAATAATTTAGCTTCAAAGACATCGGATATAAATGATCCAGCTTCAAATGCAGACGAAACAAACGAGTTAGCTTCATATCTATGCGAAACAAATGATTTAGCTTCAAATCAATGCGATGAAGAAGGTTTACCTTCAAATCCATGCTTAACAAATGATTTAGCTTCAAATACTTCCGATATAAATGATATAGCTTCAAATGCAGGCGGAAGAAACGTGTTAGCTTCTAATCCATGCGAAACCCATGATTTAGCTTCAAATCAATGCGATGTAGAAGGTTTACCTTCAAATCAATGCTTAACAAATAATTTAGCTCCAAACACTTGGCATTTAAGTGATATAGCTTCAAATACAGACGATCAAACGAGTTAGCTTCAAAATCCATGCGATAAACTTGATTTAGCTTCAAATCCATGCGTAGTAGAAGGATTAGCTTCAAATCCATGCAACACATATGATTTAACTTAAAATACTTGCGATATAAATGATATAGCTTCAAATGCAGGCCTAACAAACGAGTTAGCTTCTAATCCATGCGAAACTCATGATTTAGCTTCAAATCAATGCGATGTAGAAGGTTTACCTTTAAATCCATGCTTAACAAATAATTTAGCTTCAAACACTTGGGATATAAGTGATATGGCTTCAAATGCAGACGATCAAACGAGTTAGCTTCAAAATCCATGCGATAAACTTGATTTAGCTTCAAATCAATGCGATGTAGAAGGTTTACCTTCAAATCCATGCTTAACAAATGATTTAGCTTCAAATACTTGCGATATAAATGATATAGCTTCAAATGCAGGCGAAACAAACGTGTTAGCTTCTAATCCATGCGAAACTCATCATTTAACTTCAAATCAATGCGATGTAGAAGGTTTACCTTCAAATCCATGCTTAACAAATGATTTAGCTTCATACACTTGGGATATAAGTGATATAGCTTCAAAGGCAGACGATCAAACGAGTTAGCTTCAAAATTCATTCGATAAACTTGATTTAGCTTCAAATCAATGCAAAGTAGAAGTATTGGCTTAAAATACATGCAACACAAATGATTTAGCTTCAAAGACTTGCGATATAAATGATATAGCTTCAAATGCAGGCGAAACAAACGTGTTAGCTTCTAATCCATGCGAAACTCATGATTTAGCTTCAAATCAATGCGATGTAGAAGGTTTAACTTCAAATCCATGCTTAAAAAATGATTTAGCTTCAAAACACTTGGGATATAAGTGATATGGCTTCAAATGCAGACGAAACAAACGTGTTAGCTTCTAATCCATGCGAAACTCATGATTTAGCTTCAAATCAATGCGATGTAGAAGGTTTACCTTCAAATCCATGCTTAACAAATGATTTAGCTTCAAACACTTGGGATATAAGTGATATAGCTTCAAAGGCAGACGATCAAACGAGATAGCTTCAAAATCCATGCGATAAACTTGATTTAGCTTCTAATCAATGCGAAGTAGAAGGATTAGCTTCAAATCCATGGAACACAAATGATTTAGCTTCAAATACTTGCGATATAAATGATATAGCTTCAAATGCAGGCGAAACAAACGTGTTAGCTTCTAATCCATGCGAAACTCATGATTTAGCTTCAAATCAATGCGATGTAGGAGGTTTACCTTCAAATCCATGCTTAACAAATAATTTAGCATCAAAGACTTGGGATATAAGTGATTTAGCTTCAAATGCAGACGATCAAACGAGTTAGCTTCAAAATCCATGCGATATACTTGATTTAGCTTCAAATCAATGCGAAGTAGAAGGATTAGCTTAAAATCCATGCAACTCAAATGATTTAGCTTCAAATACTTGCGATATAAATGAAATAGCTACAAATGCAGGCGAAACAAACGTGTTAGCTTCTAATCCATGCGAAACTCATGATTTAGCTTCAAATCAATGCTATGTAGAAGATTTACCTTCAAATCCATGCTTAACAAATAATTTATCTTCAAACACTTGGGATATAAGTGATATAGCTTCAAATGCAGACGATCAAACGAGTTAGCTTCAAAATCCATGCGATCAAGTTGATTTAGCTACAAATCAATGCGAAGTAGAAGGATTAGCTTAAAATCCATGCAACACAAATGATTTAGCTTCAAATACTTGCGATATAAATGATATAGCTTCAAATGCAGGCGAAACAAACGTGTTAGCTTCTAATCCATGCGAAACTCATGATTTAGCTTCAAATCAATGCGATGTAGAAGGTTTACCTTCAAATCCATGCTTAAAAAATGATTTAGCTTCAAACACTTGGGATATAAGTGATATGGCATCAAATGCAGACGATCAAACGAGATAGCTTCAAAATCCATGCGATAAACTTGATTTAGCTTCAAATCAATGCGACGTAGAAGGATTAGCTTCAAATCTGTGGAACACAAATGATTTAGCTTCAAACACTTGCGATATAAATGATATAGCTTCAAACGCAGGCGAAACAAACGAGTTAGCTTCTAATCCATGCGAAACTCATGATTTAGCTTCAAATCAATGCGATGTAGAAGGTTTACCTTCAAATCCATGCTTAACAAATGATTCGCTTCAAATACTTGCGATATAAATGATATAGCTTCAAATGCAGGCGAAAGAAACGTGTTAGCTTCTAATCCATGCGAAACTCATGATTTAGCTTCAAATCAATGCGATGTAGAAGGTTTAACTTCAAATCCATGCTTAAAAAATGATTTAGCTTCAAACACTTGGGATATAAGTGATATAGCTTCAAAGGCAGACGATCAAACGAGATAGCTTCAAAATCCATGCGATAAACTTGATTTAGCTTCTAATCAATGCGAAGTAGAAGGATTAGCTTCAAATCCATGGAACACAAATGATTTAGCTTCAAATACTTGCGATATAAATGATATAGCTTCAAATGCAGGCGAAACAAATGAGTTTGCTTCTAATCCATGCGAAACTCATGATTTAGCTTCAAATCAATGCGATGTAGAAGGTTTACCTTCAATTCCATGCTTAACAAATGATTTCGCTTCAAATACTTGCGATATAAATGATATAGCTTCAAATGCAGGCGAAACAAACGTGTTAGCTTCTAATCCATGCGAAACTCATGATTTAGCTTCAAATCAATGCGATGTAGGAGGTTTACCTTCAAATCCATGCTTAACAAATAATTTAGCATCAAAGACTTGGGATATAAGTGATTTAGCTTCAAATGCAGACGATCAAACGAGTTAGCTTCAAAAATCCATGCGATATACTTGATTTAGCTTCAAATCAATGCGAAGTAGAAGGATTAGCTTAAAATCCATGCAACTCAAATGATTTAGCTTCAAATACTTGCGATATAAATGAAATAGCTACAAATGCAGGCGAAACAAACGTGTTAGCTTCTAATCCATGCGAAACTCATGATTTAGCTTCAAATCAATGCTATGTAGAAGATTTACCTCAAATCCATGCTTAACAAATAATTTATCTTCAAACACTTGGGATATAAGTGATATAGCTTCAAATGCAGACGATCAAACGAGTTAGCTTCAAAATCCATGCGATCAAGTTGATTTAGCTACAAATCAATGCGAAGTAGAAGGATTAGCTTAAAATCCATGCAACACAAATGATTTAGCTTCAAATACTTGCGATATAAATGATATAGCTTCAAATGCAGGCGAAACAAACGTGTTAGCTTCTAATCCATGCGAAACTCATGATTTAGCTTCAAATCAATGCGATGTAGAAGGTTTACCTTCAAATCCATGCTTAAAAAATGATTTAGCTTCAAACACTTGGGATATAAGTGATATGGCATCAAATGCAGACGATCAAACGAGATAGCTTCAAAATCCATGCGATAAACTTGATTTAGCTTCAAATCAATGCGACGTAGAAGGATTAGCTTCAAATCTGTGGAACACAAATGATTTAGCTTCAAACACTTGCGATATAAATGATATAGCTTCAAACGCAGGCGAAACAAACGAGTTAGCTTCTAATCCATGCGAAACTCATGATTTAGCTTCAAATCAATGCGATGTAGAAGGTTTACCTTCAAATCCATGCTTAACAAATGATTTCGCTTCAAATACTTGCGATATAAATGATATAGCTTCAAATGCAGGCGAAAGAAACGTGTTAGCTTCTAATCCATGCGAAACTCATGATTTAGCTTCAAATCAATGCGATGTAGAAGGTTTAACTTCAAATCCATGCTTAAAAAATGATTTAGCTTCAAACACTTGGGATATAAGTGATATGGCTTCAAATGCAGACGATCAAACGAGTTAGCTTCAAAATCCATGCGATAAACTTGATTTAGCTTCAAATCAATGCGATGTAGAAGGTTTACCTTCAAATCCATGCTTAACAAATGATTTAGCTTCAAATACTTGCGATATAAATGATATAGCTTCAAATGCAGGCGAAACAAACGTGTTAGCTTCTAATCCATGCGAAACTCATCATTTAACTTCAAATCAATGCGATGTAGAAGGTTTACCTTCAAATCCATGCTTAACAAATGATTTAGCTTCAAATACTTGCGATATAAATGATATAGCTTCAAATGCAGGCGAAACAAACGTGTTAGCTTCTAATCCATGCGAAACTCATGATTTAGCTTCAAATCAATGCGATGTAGAAGGTTTAACTTCAAATCCATGCTTAAAAAATGATTTAGCTTCAAACACTTGGGATATAAGTGATATAGCTTCAAATGCAGACGATCAAACGAGTTAGCTTCAAAACCCATGCGATAAACTTGATTTAGCTTCAAATCAATGCGAAGTAGAAGGTTTACCTTCAAATCCATGCTTAACAAATGATTTAGCTTCAAATACTTGCGATATAAATGATATAGATTCAAATGCAGGCGAAACAAACGTGTTAGCTTCTAATCCATGCGAAACTCATGATTTAGCTTCAAATCAATGCGAGTAGAAGGTTTACCTTCAGAACCATGCTTAAAAAATGATTTAGCTTCAAACACTTGGGATATAAGTGATATAGCTTCAAATGCAGACGATCAAACGAGTTAGCTTCAAGTCCACGCGAAACAAGTGATTTAGCTTCAGACACTTGCGATATAAGTGATATAGCTTCAAGTGCAGAAGAAACAAACGATTTATCTTCAAATCCACTACATGCACTTGATTTAGCTGAAAATCAATGCGATGTAGAAGGTTCAGCTTCAAATGCATGCGAAACAAATGATTTAGCTTCAAACACTTGGGATATAAGTAATATAGCTTCAAATGCAGACGATCAAACAAGTTAGCTTCATAATCCACGCGATAAATTTGATTTAGCTTCAAATCAATGCGAAGTAGAACGATGAGCTTCAAATCCATGCAACACAAATGATTTAGCTTCAAATACTTGCGATATAAATGATATAGCTTCAAATGCAGGCGGAAGAAACGTGTTAGCTTCTAATCCATGCGAATCTCATGATTTAGCTTCAAATCAATGCGATGTAGAAGGTTTATCTTCAAATCCAAGCTTAAAAAATGATTTAGCTTCAAACACTTGGGATATAAGTGATATGGCTTCAAATGCAGACGATCAAACGAGTTGGCTTCAAAATCCATGCGATAAACTTGATTTAGCTTCAAATCAATGCGATGTAGAAGGTTTACTTTCAAATCCATGCTTAACAAATGATTTAGCTTCAATTACTTGCGATATAAATGATATAGCTTCAAATGCAGGCGAAACAAACGTGTTAGCTTCTAATCCATGCGAAACTCATGATTTAGCTTCAAATCAATGCGATGTAGAAGGTTTACCTTCAAATCCATGCTTAACAAATGATTTAGCTTCAAACACTTGGGATATAAGTGATATAGCTTCAAAGGCAGACGATCAAACGAGTTAGCTTCAAAATCATTCGATAAACTTGATTTAGCTTCAAATCAATGCAAAGTAGAAGTATTGGCTTAAAATACATGCAACACAAATGATTTAGCTTCAAAGACTTGCGATATAAATGATATAGCTTCAAATGCAGGCGAAACAAACGTGTTAGCTTCTAATCCATGCGAAACTCATGATTTAGCTTCAAATCAATGCGATGTAGAAGGTTTAACTTCAAATCCATGCTTAAAAAATGATTTAGCTTCAAACACTTGGGATATAAGTGATATGGCTTCAAATGCAGACGAAACAAACGTGTTAGCTTCTAATCCATGCGAAACTCATGATTTAGCTTCAAATCAATGCGATGTAGAAGGTTTACCTTCAAATCCATGCTTAACAAATGATTTAGCTTCAAACACTTGGGATATAAGTGATATAGCTTCAAAGGCAGACGATCAAACGAGATAGCTTCAAAATCCATGCGATAAACTTGATTTAGCTTCTAATCAATGCGAAGTAGAAGGATTAGCTTCAAATCCATGGAACACAAATGATTTAGCTTCAAATACTTTGCGATATAAATGATATAGCTTCAAATGCAGGCGAAACAAATGAGTTTGCTTCTAATCCATGCGAAACTCATGATTTAGCTTCAAATCAATGCGATGTAGAAGGTTTACCTTCAATTCCATGCTTAACAAATGATTTCGCTTCAAATACTTGCGATATAAATGATATAGCTTCAAATGCAGACGATCAAACGAGTTAGCTTCTAATCCATGCGAAACTCATGATTTAGCTTCAAATCAATGCGAACTAGAAGATTTACCTTCAAATCCATGCTTAACAAATGATTTAGCTTCAAATACTTGCGATATAAATGATATAGCTTCAAATGCAGGCGAAACAAACGTGTTAGCTTCTAATCCATGCGAAACTCATGATTTAGCTTCAAATCAATGCGATGTAGAAGGTTTACCTTCAAATCCATGCTTAAAAAATGATTTAGCTTCAAACACTTGGGATATAAGTGATATGGCATCAAATGCAGACGATCAAACGAGTTAGCTTCAAAATCCATGCGATAAACTTGATTTAGCTTCAAATCAATGCGAAGTAGAAGGATTAGCTTAAAATCCATGCAACTCAAATGATTTAGCTTCAAATACTTGCGATATAAATGAAATAGCTACAAATGCAGGCGAAACAAACGTGTTAGCTTCTAATCCATGCGAAACTCATGATTTAGCTTCAAATCAATGCGATGTAGAAGGTTTAACTTCAAATCAATGCTTAAAAAATGATTTAGCTTCAAACACTTGGGATATAAGTGATATAGCTTCAAATGCAGACGATCAAACGAGTTAGCTTCAAAACCCATGCGATAAACTTGATTTAGTTCAAATCAATGCGAAGTAGAAGGTTTACCTTCAAATCCATGCTTAACAAATGATTTAGCTTCAAATACTTGCGATATAAATGATATAGCTTCAAATGCAGGCGGAAGAAACGTGTTAGCTTCTAATCCATGCGAATCTCATGATTTAGCTTCAAATCAATGCGATGTAGAAGGTTTATCTTCAAATCCATGCTTAAAAAATGATTTAGCTTCAAACACTTGGGATATAAGTGATATGGCTTCAAATGCAGACGATCAAACGAGATAAGCTACAAAATCCATGCGATAAACTTGATTTAGCTTCAAATCATTGCGAAGTAGAAGGATGAGCTTCAAATCCATGCAACACAATTGATTTAGCTTCAAATACTTGCGATATAAACGATATAGCTTCAAATGCAGGCGAAGCAAATAATTTAGGTTCAGATACTTGCGGTATAAATGATACAGCTTCAAATGCAGACGAAACAAACGAGTTAGCTTCATATCTATGCGAAACACATGATTTAGCTTCAAATGAATGCGATGTAGAAGGTTTACCTTCAAATCCATGCTTAACAAATGACTTAGCTTCAAATACCTGCGATATAAATGATATAGCTTCAAATGCAGGCGAAACAAACGTGTTAGCTTCTAATCCATGCGAAACTCATGATTTAGCTTCAAATCAATGCGATGTAGAAGGTTTACCTTCAAATCCATGCTTAACAAATGATTTAGCTTCAAACACTTGGGATATAAGTGATATAGCTTGAAATGCAGACGATCAAACAGTTAGCTTCAAAATCCATGCGATAAACTTGATTTAGCTTCAAATCAATGCGAAGTAGAAGGATTAGCTTCAAATCCATGCAACACAAATGATTTAGGTTCAAATACTTGCGATATAACTGATATAGCTTCAAATGCAGGCGAAACAGACGAGTTAGCTTCTAATCAATGCGAAGCTCATGATTTAGCTTCAAATCAATGCGATGTAGAAGGTTTACTTTTCAATCCATGCTTAACAAATAATTTAGCTTCAAACACTTGGGATATAAGTGATATAGCTTGAAATGCAGACGATCAACGAGTTAGCTTCAAAATCCATGCGATAAACTTGATTTAGCTTCAAATCAATGCGAAGTAGTAGGCTTAGCTTCAAATCCATGCGAAACAAATGATTTAGGTTCAGATACTTGCGGTATAAATGATACAGCTTCAAATGCAGACGAAACAAACGAGTTAGCTTCATATCTATGCGAAACACATGATTTAGCTTCAAATCAATGCGATGTAGAAGGTTTACCTTCAAATCAATGCTTAACAAATAATTTAGCTCCAAACACTTGGCATATAAGTGATATAGCTTCAAATAGAGACGATCAAACGACTAAGCTTCAAAATCCATGCGATAAACTTGATTTAGCTTCTAATCCATGCGTAGTAGAAGGATTAGCTTCAAATCCATTCAAATCCATGCAACACATATGAGTTTTAAAAAATATAAAATAATTGCGATATAAATGATATAGCTTCAAATGCAGGCCTAACAAACGAGTTAGCTTCTAATCCATGCGAAACTCATGATTTAGCTTCAAATCAATGCGATGTAGAAGGTTTACCTTTAAATCCATGCTTAACAAATAATTTAGCTTCAAACACTTGGGATATAAGTGATATAGCTTCAAATGCAGACGATCAAACGAGTTAGCTTCAAGTCCACGCGAAACAAGTGATTTAGCTTCAGACACTTGCGATATAAGTGATATAGCTTCAAATGCAGAAGAAACAAACGATTTATCTTCAAATCCACTACATGCACTTGATTTAGCTGAAAATCAATGCGATGTAGAAGGTTCAGCTTCAAATGCATGCGAAACAATTGATTTAGCTTCAAACACTTGGGATATAAGTAATATAGCTTCAAATGCAGACGATCAAACAAGTTAGCTTCAAAATCCATGCGATAAACTTGATTTAGCTTCAAATCAATGCGAAGTAGAAGGCTTAGCTTCAAATCCATGCGAAACAAATAATTTAGGTTCAGATACTTGCGGTATAAATGATACAGCTTCAAATGCAGACGAAACAAACGAGTTAGCTTCATATCTATGCGAAACACATGATTTAGCTTCAAATGAATGCGATGTAGAAGGTTTACCTTCAAATCCATGCTTAACAAATGACTTAGCTTCAAATACCTGCGATATAAATGATATAGCTTCAAATGCAGGCGAAACAAACGTGTTAGCTTCTAATCCATGCGAAACTCATGATTTAGCTTCAAATCAATGCGATGTAGAAGGTTTACCTTCAAATCCATGCTTAACAAATGATTTAGCTTCAAACACTTGGGATATAAGTGATATAGCTTCAAATGCAGACGATCAAACGAGTTAGCTTCAAAATCCATGCGATCAAGTTGATTTAGCTACAAATCAATTCGAAGTAGAAGGATTAGCTTAAAATCCATGCAACACAAATGATTTAGCTTCAAATACTTGCGATATAAATGATATAGCTTCAAATGCAGGCGAAACAAATGTGTTAGCTTCTAATCCATGCGAAACTCATGATTTAGCTTCAAATCAATGCGATGTAGAAGGTTTACCTTCAAATCCATGCTTAAAAAATGATTTAGCTTCAAATACTTGCGATATAAATGATATAGCTTCAAATGCAGACGATCAAACAAGTTAGCCACAAAATCCATGCGATAAACTTGATTTAGCTTCAAATCAATGCGAAGTAGAAGGATTAGCTTCAAATCCATGTAACACAAATGATTTAGCATCAAATACTTGCGATATAAATGATATAGTTTCAAATGCAGGCGAAACAAACGAGTTAGCTTCTAATCCATGCGAAACTCATGATTTGGCTTCAAATCAATGCGATGTAGAAGGTTTACCTTTCAATCCATGCTTAACAAATAATTTAGCTTCAAACACTTGGGATATAAGTTCTATAGCTTGAAATGCAGACGATCAAACGAGTTGGCTTCAAAATCCATGTGATAAACTTGATTTAGCTTCAAATCAATGCGAAGTAGTAGGCTTAGCTTCAAATCCATGCTTAACAAATAATTTAGCTTCAAAGACATCGGATATAAATGATCCAGCTTCAAATGCAGACGAAACAAACGAGTTAGCTTCATATCTATGCGAAACAAATGATTTAGCTTCAAATCAATGCGATGAAGAAGGTTTACCTTCAAATCCATGCTTAACAAATGATTTAGCTTCAAATACTTCCGATATAAATGATATAGCTTCAAATGCAGGCGGAAGAAACGTGTTAGCTTCTAATCCATGCGAAACCCATGATTTAGCTTCAAATCAATGCGATGTAGAAGGTTTACCTTCAAATCAATGCTTAACAAATAATTTAGCTCCAAACACTTGGCATATAAGTGATATAGCTTCAAATACAGACGATCAAACGAGTTAGCTTCAAAATCCATGCGATAAACTTGATTTAGCTTCAAATCCATGCGTAGTAGAAGGATTAGCTTCAAATCCATGCAACACATATGATTTAACTTAAAATACTTGCGATATAAATGATATAGCTTCAAATGCAGGCCTAACAAACGAGTTAGCTTCTAATCCATGCGAAACTCATGATTTAGCTTCAAATCAATGCGATGTAGAAGGTTTACCTTTAAATCCATGCTTAACAAATAATTTAGCTTCAAACACTTGGGATATAAGTGATATAGCTTCAAATGCAGACGATCAAACGAGTTAGCTTCAAGTCCACGCGAAACAAGTGATTTAGCTTCAGACACTTGCGATATAAGTGATATAGCTTCAAATGCAGAAGAAACAAACGATTTATCTTCAAATCCACTACATGCACTTGATTTAGCTGAAAATCAATGCGATGTAGAAGGTTCAGCTTCAAATGCATGCGAAACAAATGATTTAGCTTCAAACACTTGGGATATAAGTAATATAGCTTCAAATGCAGACGATCAAACAAGTTAGCTTCATAATCCACGCGATAAATTTGATTTAGCTTCAAATCAATGCGAAGTAGAACGATGAGCTTCAAATCCATGCAACACAAATGATTTAGCTTCAATTACTTGCGATATAAATGATATAGCTTCAAATGCAGGCGAAACAAACGAGTTAGCTTCTAATCCATGCGAAACTCATGATTTAGCTTCAAATCAATGCGAAGTAGAAGGTTTACCTTCAAATCCATGCTTAACAAATGATTTAGCTTCAAATACTTGCGATATAAATGATATAGCTTCAAATGCAGACGATCAAACGAGATAGCTTCAAAATCCATGCGATAAACTTGATTTAGCTTCAAATCATTGCGAAGTAGAAGGATGAGCTTCAAATCCATGCAACACAATTGATTTAGCTTCAAATACTTGCGATATAAACGATATAGCTTCAAATGCAGGCGAAGCAAACGCGTTAGCTTCTAATCCATGCGAAACTCATGATTTAGGTTCAAATCAATGCGATGTAGAAGGTTCACCTTCAAATCCATGCGCAACAAATGATTTAGCTTCTAACACTTAGGATATAAGTGATATAGCTTGAAATGCAGACGATCAAACGAGTTAGCTTCAAAATCCATGCGATCAAGTTGATTTAGCTACAAATCAATGCGAAGTAGAAGGATTAGCTTAAAATCCATGCAACACAAATGATTTAGCTTCAAATACTTGCGATATAAATGATATAGCTTCAAATGCAGGCGAAACAAATGTGTTAGCTTCTAATCCATGCGAAACTCATGATTTAGCTTCAAATCAATGCGATGTAGAAGGTTTACCTTCAAATCCATGCTTAAAAAATGATTTAGCTTCAAATAATTGCGATATAAATGATATAGCTTCAAATGCAGACGATCAAACAAGTTAGCCACAAAATCCATGCGATAAACTTGATTTAGATTCAAATCAATGCGAAGTAGAAGGATTAGCTTCAAATCCATGCAACACAAATGATTTAGCTTCAAATACTTGCGATATAAATGATATAGCTTCAAATGCAGGCGAAACAAACGAGTTAGCTTCTAATCCATGCGAAACTCATGATTTAGCTTCAAATCAATGCGATGTAGAAGGTTTACCTTCAAATCCATGCTTAACAAATGATTTAGCTTCAAATACTTGCGATATAAATGATATAGCTTCAAATGCAGGCGAAACAAACGTGTTAGCTTCTAATCCATGCGAAACTCATGATTTAGCTTCAAATCAATGCGATGTAGAAGGTTTAACTTCAAATCCATGCTTAAAAAATGATTTAGCTTCAAACACTTGGGATATAAGTGATATGGCTTCAAATGCAGACGAAACAAACGTGTTAGCTTCTAATCCATGCGAAACTCATGATTTAGCTTCAAATCAATGCGATGTAGAAGGTTTACCTTCAAATCCATGCTTAACAAATGATTTAGCTTCAAACACTTGGGATATAAGTGATATAGCTTCGAAGGCAGACGATCAAACGAGATAGCTTCAAAATCCATGCGATAAACTTGATTTAGCTTCTAATCAATGCGAAGTAGAAGGATTAGCTTCAAATCCATGGAACACAAATGATTTAGCTTCAAATACTTGCGATATAAATGATATAGCTTCAAATGCAGGCGAAACAAATGAGTTTGCTTCTAATCCATGCGAAACTCATGATTTAGCTTCAAATCAATGCGATGTAGAAGGTTTACCTTCAATTCCATGCTTAACAAATGATTTCGCTTCAAATACTTGCGATATAAATGATATAGCTTCAAATGCAGGCGAAACAAACGTGTTAGCTTCTAATCCATGCGAAACTCATGATTTAGCTTCAAATCAATGCGATGTAGGAGGTTTACCTTCAAATCCATGCTTAACAAATAATTTAGCATCAAAGACTTGGGATATAAGTGATTTAGCTTCAAATGCAGACGATCAAACGAGTTAGCTTCAAAATCCATGCGATAAACTTGATTTAGCTTCAAATCAATGCGAAGTAGAAGGATTAGCTTAAAATCCATGCAACTCAAATGATTTAGCTTCAAATACTTGCGATATAAATGAAATAGCTACAAATGCAGGCGAAACAAACGTGTTAGCTTCTAATCCATGCGAAACTCATGATTTAGCTTCAAATCAATGCTATGTAGAAGATTTACCTTCAAATCCATGCTTAACAAATAATTTATCTTCAAACACTTGGGATATAAGTGATATAGCTTCAAATGCAGACGATCAAACGAGTTAGCTTCTATTCCATGCGAAACTCATGATTTAGCTTCAAATCAATGCGAAGTAGAAGATTTACCTTCAAATCCATGCTTAACAAATGATTTAGCTTCAAATACTTGCGATATAAATGATATAGCTTCAAATGCAGGCGAAACAAACGTGTTAGCTTCTAATCCATGCGAAACTCATGATTTAGCTTCAAATCAATGCGATGTAGAATGTTTACCTTCAAATCCATGCTTAAAAAATGATTTAGCTTCAAAAACTTGGGATATAAGTGATATGGCATCAAATGCAGACGATCAAACGAGATAGCTTCAAAATCCATGCGATAAACTTGATTTAGCTTCAAATCAATGCGACGTAGAAGGATTAGCTTCAAATCTGTGGAACACAAATGATTTAGCTTCAAACACTTGTGATATAAATGATATAGCTTCAAACGCAGGCGAAACAAACGAGTTAGCTTCTAATCCATGCGAAACTCATGATTTAGCTTCAAATCAATGCGATGTAGAAGGTTTACCTTCAAATCCATGCTTAACAAATGATTTCGCTTCAAATACTTGCGATATAAATGATATAGCTTCAAATGCAGGCGAAAGAAACGTGTTAGCTTCTAATCCATGCGAAACTCATGATTTAGCTTCAAATCAATGCGATGTAGAAGGTTTAACTTCAAATCCATGCTTAAAAAATGATTTAGCTTCAAACACTTGGGATATAAGTGATATGGCTTCAAATGCAGACGATCAAACGAGTTAGCTTCAAAATCCATGCCATAAACTTGATTTAGCTTCAAATCAATGCGATGTAGAAGGTTTACCTTCAAATCCATGCTTAACAAATGATTTAGCTTCAAATACTTGCGATATAAATGATATAGCTTCAAATGCAGGCGAAACAAACGTGTTAGCTTCTAATCCATGCGAAACTCATCATTTAACTTCAAATCAATGCGATGTAGAAGGTTTACCTTCAAATCCATGCTTAACAAATGATTTAGCTTCAAATACTTGCGATATAAATGATATAGCTTCAAATGCAGGCGAAACAAACGTGTTAGCTTCTAATCCATGCGAAACTCATGATTTAGCTTCAAATCAATGCGATGTAGAAGGTTTAACTTCAAATCCATGCTTAAAAAATGATTTAGCTTCAAACACTTGGGATATAAGTGATATGGCTTCAAATGCAGACGATCAAACGAGTTAGCTTCAAAATCCATGCGATAAACTTGATTTAGCTTCAAATCAATGCGATGTAGAAGGTTTACCTTCAAAACCATGCTTAACAAATGATTTCGCTTCAAATACTTGCGATATAAATGATATAGCTTCAAATGCAGGCGAAACAAACGTGTTAGCTTCTAATCCATGCGAAACTCATGATTTAGCTTCAAATCAATGCGATGTAGTAGGTTTACCTTCAAATCCATGCTTAACAAATAATTTAGCTTCAAACACTTGGGATATAAGTGATATAGCTTGAAATGCAGACGATCAAACCAGTTAGCTTCAAAATCCATGCGATAAACTTGATTTAGCTTCAAATCAATGCGAAGTAGAAGGATTAGCTTCAAATCCATGCAACACAAATGATTTAGGTTCAAATACTTGCGATATAAATGATATAGCTTCAAATGCAGGCGAAACAAACGAGTTAGCTTCTAATCCATGCGAAGCTCATGATTTAGCTTCAAATCAATGCGATGTAGAAGGTTTACTTTTCAATCCATGCTTAACAAATAATTTAGCTTCAAACACTTGGGATATAAGTGATATAGCTTGAAATGCAGACGATCAAACGAGTTAGCTTCAAAATCCATGCGATAAACTTGATTTAGCTTCAAATCAATGCGAAGTAGTAGGCTTAGCTTCAAATCCATGCGAAACAAATGATTTAGGTTCAGATACTTGCGGTATAAATGATACAGCTTCAAATGCAGACGAAACAAACGAGTTAGCTTCATATCTATGCGAAACACATGATTTAGCTTCAAATCAATGCGATGTAGAAGGTTTACCTTCAAATCCATGCTTAACACATGATTTAGCTTCAAATACTTGCGATATAAATGATATAGCTTCAAATGCAGGCGAAACAAACGAGTTAGCTTCTAATCCATGCGAAACTCATGATTTAGCTTCAAATCAATGCGATGTAGAAGGTTTACCTTTAAATCCATGCTTAACAAATAATTTAGCTTCAAACACTTGGGATATAAGTGATATAGCTTCAAATGCAGACGATCAAACGAGTTAGCTTCAAGTCCACGCGAAACAAGTGATTTAGCTTCAGACACTTGCGATATAAGTGATATAGCTTCAAATGCAGAAGAAATAAACGATTTATCTTCAAATCCACTACATGCACTTGATTTAGCTGAAAATCAATGCGATGTAGAAGGTTCAGCTTCAAATGCATGCGAAACAATTGATTTAGCTTCAAACACTTGGGATATAAGTAATATAGCTTCAAATGCAGACGATCAAACAAGTTAGCTTCATAATCCACGCGATAAATTTGATTTAGCTTCAAATCAATGCGAAGTAGAACGATGAGCTTCAAATCCATGCAACACAAATGATTTAGCTTCAATTACTTGCGATATAAATGATATAGCTTCAAATGCAGGCGAAACAAACGAGTTAGCTTCTAATCCATGCGAAACTCATGATTTAGCTTCAAATCAATGCGAAGTAGAAGGTTTACCTTCAAATCCATGCTTAACAAATGATTTAGCTTCAAATACTTGCGATATAAATGATATAGCTTCGAATGCAGACGATCAAACGAGATAGCTACAAAATCCATGCGATAAACTTGATTTAGCCTCAAATCATTGCGAAGTAGAAGGATGAGCTTCAAATCCATGCAACACAATTGATTTAGCTTTAAATACTTGCGATATAAACGATATAGCTTCAAATGCAGGCGAAGCAAACGCGTTAGCTTCTAATCCATGCGAAACTCATGATTTAGCTTCAAATCAATGCGATGTAGAAGGTTCACCTTCAAATCCATGCGCAACAAATGATTTAGCTTCTAACACTTAGGATATAAGTGATATAGCTTGAAATGCAGACGATCAAACGAGTTAGCTTCAAAATCCATGCGATAAACTTGATTTAGCTTCAAATCAATGCGAAGTAGAAGGCTTAGCTTCAAATCCATGCGAAACAAATAATTTAGGTTCAGATACTTGCGGTATAAATGATACAGCTTCAAATGCAGACGAAACAAACGAGTTAGCTTCATATCTATGCGAAACACATGATTTAGCTTCAAATGAATGCGATGTAGAAGGTTTACCTTCAAATACATGCTTAACAAATGACTTAGCTTCAAATACCTGCGATATAAATGATATAGCTTCAAATGCAGGCGAAACAAACGTGTTAGCTTCTAATCCATGCGAAACTCATGATTTAGGTTCAAATCAATGCGATGTAGAAGGTTCACCTTCAAATCCATGCGCAACAAATGATTTAGCTTCTAACACTTAGGATATAAGTGATATAGCTTGAAATGCAGACGATCAAACGAGTTAGCTTCAAAATCCATGCGATAAACTTGATTTAGCTTCAAATCAATGCGAAGTAGAAGGCTTAGCTTCAAATCCATGCGAAACAAATGATTTAGCTTCAAATACTTGCGATATAAATGATATAGCTTCAAATGCAGGCGAAACAAATGTGTTAGCTTCTAATCCATGCGAAACTCATGATTTAGCTTCAAATCAATGCGATGTAGAAGGTTCACCTTCAAATCCATGCTTAAAAAATGATTTAGCTTCAAATACTTGCGATATAAATGATATAGCTTCAAATGCAGACGATCAAACAAGTTAGCCACAAAATCCATGCGATAAACTTGATTTAGCTTCAAATCAATGCGAAGTAGAAGGATTAGCTTCAAATCCATGCAACACAAATGATTTAGCTTCAAATACTTGCGATATAAATGATATAGCTTCAAATGCAGGCGAAACAAACGAGTTAGCTTCTAATCCATGCGAAACTCATGATTTAGCTTCAAATCAATGCGATGTAGAAGGTTTACCTTTCAATCCATGCTTAACAAATAATTTAGCTTCAAACACTTGGGATATAAGTTCTATAGCTTGAAATGCAGACGATCAAACGAGTTAGCTTCAAAATCCATGTGATAAACTTGATTTAGCTTCAAATCAATGCGAAGTAGAAGGCTTAGCTTCAAATCCATGCGAAACAAATAATTTAGGTTCAGATACTTGCGGTATAAATGATACAGCTTCAAATGCAGACGAAACAAACGAGTTAGCTTCATATCTATGCGAAACACATGATTTAGCTTCAAATGAATGCGATGTAGAAGGTTTACCTTCAAATACATGCTTAACAAATGACTTAGCTTCAAATACCTGCGATATAAATGATATAGCTTCAAATGCAGGCGAAACAAACGTGTTAGCTTCTAATCCATGCGAAACTCATGATTTAGGTTCAAATCAATGCGATGTAGAAGGTTCACCTTCAAATCCATGCGCAACAAATGATTTAGCTTCTAACACTTAGGATATAAGTGATATAGCTTGAAATGCAGACGATCAAACGAGTTAGCTTCAAAATCCATGCGATAAACTTGATTTAGCTTCAAATCAATGCGAAGTAGAAGGCTTAGCTTCAAATCCATGCGAAACAAATAATTTAGGTTCAGATACTTGCGGTATAAATGATACAGCTTCAAATGCAGACGAAACAAACGAGTTAGCTTCATATCTATGCGAAACACATGATTTAGCTTCAAATGAATGCGATGTAGAAGGTTTACCTTCAAATCCATGCTTAACAAATGACTTAGCTTCACATACCTGCGATATAAATGATATAGCTTCAAATGCAGGCGAAACAAACGTGTTAGCTTCTAATCCATGCGAAACTCATGATTTAGCTTCAAATCAATGCGATGTAGAAGGTTTACCTTCAAATCCATGCTTAACAAATGATTTAGCTTCAAACACTTGGGATATAAGTGATATAGCTTCAAATGCAGACGATTAAACGAGTTAGCTTCAAAATCCATGCGATCAAGTTGATTTAGCTACAAATCAATGCGAAGTAGAAGGATTAGCTTAAAATCCATGCAACACAAATGATTTAGCTTCAAATACTTGCGATATAAATGATATAGCTTCAAATGCAGGCGAAACAAATGTGTTAGCTTCTAATCCATGCGAAACTCATGATTTAGCTTCAAATCAATGCGATGTAGAAGGTTTACCTTCAAATCCATGCTTAAAAAATGATTTAGCTTCAAATAATTGCGATATAAATGATATAGCTTCAAATGCAGACGATCAAACAAGTTAGCCACAAAATCCATGCGATAAACTTGATTTAGATTCAAATCAATGCGAAGTAGAAGGATTAGCTTCAAATCCATGCAACACAAATGATTTAGCTTCAAATACTTGCGATATAAATGATATAGCTTCAAATGCAGGCGAAACAAACGAGTTAGCTTCTAATCCATGCGAAACTCATGATTTAGCTTCAAATCAATGCGATGTAGAAGGTTTACCTTTCAATCCATGCTTAACAAATAATTTAGCTTCAAACACTTGGGATATAAGTTCTATAGCTTGAAACGCAGACGATCAAACGAGTTAGCTTCAAAATCCATGCGATAAACTTGATTTAGCTTCAAATCAATGCGAAGTAGTAGGCTTAGCTTCAAATCCATGCTTAACAAATAATTTAGCTTCAAAGACATGGGATATAAATGATCCAGCTTCAAATGCAGACGAAACAAACGAGTTAGCTTCATATCTATGCGAAACAAATGATTTAGCTTCAAATCAATGCGATGAAGAAGGTTTACCTTCAAATCCATGCTTAACAAATGATTTAGCTTCAAATACTTGCGATATAAATGATATAGCTTCAAATGCAGGCGGAAGAAACGTGTTAGCTTCTAATCCATGCGAATCTCATGATTTAGCTTCAAATCAATGCGATGTAGAAGGTTTATCTTCAAATCCATGCTTAAAAAATGATTTAGCTTCAAACACTTGGGATATAAGTGATATGGCTTCAAATGCAGACGATCAAACGAGTTGGCTTCAAAATCCATGCGATAAACTTGATTTAGCTTCAAATCAATGCGATGTAGAAGGTTTACTTTCAAATCCATGCTTAACAAATGATTTAGCTTCAATTACTTGCGATATAAATGATATAGCTTCAAATGCAGGCGAAACAAACGTGTTAGCTTCTAATCCATGCGAAACTCATGATTTAGCTTCAAATCAATGCGATGTAGAAGGTTTACCTTCAAATCCATGCTTAACAAATGATTTAGCTTCAAACACTTGGGATATAAGTGATATAGCTTCAAAGGCAGACGATCAAACGAGATAGCTTCAAAATCCATGCGATAAACTTGATTTAGCTTCTAATCAATGCGAAGTAGAAGGATTAGCTTCAAATCCATGGAACACAATTGATTTAGCTTTAAATACTTGCGATATAAATGATATAGCTTCAAATGCAGGCGAAACAAACGTGTTAGCTTCTAATCCATGCGAAACTCATGATTTAGCTTCAAATCAATGCGATGTAGAAGGTTTACCTTCAAATCCATGCTTAACAAATAATTTAGCATCAAAGACTTGGGATATAAGTGATTTAGCTTCAAATGCAGACGATCAAACGAGTTAGCTTCAAAATCTATGCGATAAACTTGATTTAGCTTCAAATCAATGCGAAGTAGAAGGATTAGCTTAAAATCCATGCAACTCAAATGATTTAGCTTCAAATACTTGCGATATAAATGAAATAGCTACAAATGCAGGCGAAACAAACGTGTTAGCTTCTAATCCATGCGAAACTCATGATTTAGCTTCAAATCAATGCTATGTAGAAGATTTACCTTCAAATCCATGCTTAACAAATAATTTATCTTCAAACACTTGGGATATAAGTGATATAGCTTCAAATGCAGACGATCAAACGAGTTAGCTTCTATTCCATGCGAAACTCATGATTTAGCTTCAAATCAATGCGAACTAGAAGATTTACCTTCAAATCCATGCTTAACAAATGATTTAGCTTCAAATACTTGCGATATAAATGATATAGCTTCAAACGCAGGCGAAACAAACGTGTTAGCTTCTAATCCATGCGAAACTCATGATTTAGCTTCAAATCAATGCGATGTAGAAGGTTTACCTTCAAATCCATGCTTAAAAAATGATTTAGCTTCAAACACTTGGGATATAAGTGATATGGCATCAAATGCAGACGATCAAACGAGATAGCTTCAAAATCCATGCGATAAACTTGATTTAGCTTCAAATCAATGCGACGTAGAAGGATTAGCTTCAAATCTGTGGAACACAAATGATTTAGCTTCAAACACTTGCGATATAAATGATATAGCTTCAAACGCAGGCGAAACAAACGAGTTAGCTTCTAATCCATGCGAAACTCATGATTTAGCTTCAAATCAATGCGATGTAGAAGGTTTACCTTCAAATCCATGCTTAACAAATGATTTCGCTTCAAATACTTGCGATATAAATGATATAGCTTCAAATGCAGGCGAAAGAAACGTGTTAGCTTCTAATCCATGCGAAACTCATGATTTAGCTTCAAATCAATGCGATGTAGAAGGTTTAACTTCAAATCCATGCTTAAAAAATGATTTAGCTTCAAACACTTGGGATATAAGTGATATGGCTTCAAATGCAGACGATCAAACGAGTTAGCTTCAAAATCCATGCGATAAACTTGATTTAGCTTCAAATCAATGCGATGTAGAAGGTTTACCTTCAAATCCATGCTTAACAAATGATTTAGCTTCAAATACTTGCGATATAAATGATATAGCTTCAAATGCAGGCGAAACAAACGTGTTAGCTTCTAATCCATGCGAAACTCATCATTTAACTTCAAATCAATGCGATGTAGAAGGTTTACCTTCAAATCCATGCTTAACAAATGATTTAACTTCAAATACTTGCGATATAAATGATATAGCTTCAAATGCAGGCGAAACAAACGTGTTAGCTTCTAATCCATGCGAAACTCATGATTTAGCTTCAAATCAATGCGATGTAGAAGGTTTAACTTCAAATCCATGCTTAAAAAATGATTTAGCTTCAAACACTTGGGATATAAGTGATATAGCTTCAAATGCAGACGATCAAACGAGTTAGCTTCAAAACCCATGCGATAAACTTGATTTAGCTTCAAATCAATGCGAAGTAGAAGGTTTACCTTCAAATCCATGCTTAACAAATGATTTAGCTTCAAATATTTGCGATATAAATGATATAGATTCAAATGCAGGCGAAACAAACGTGTTAGCTTCTAATCCATACGAAACTCATGATTTAGCTTCAAATCAATGCGATGTAGAAGGTTTACCTTCAAATCCATGCTTAAAAAATGATTTAGCTTCAAACACTTGGGATATAAGTGATATGGCATCAAATGCAGACGATCAAACGAGATAGCTTCAAAATCCATGCGATAAACTTGATTTAGCTTCAAACCAATGCGAAGTAGAAGGATTAGCTTCAAATCCGTGGAACACAAATGATTTAGCTTCAAATACGTGCGATATAAATGATATAGCTTCAAATGCAGGCGAAACAAACGAGTTAGCTTCTAATCCATAAGAAACTCATGATTTAGCTTCAAATCAATGCGATGTAGAAGGTTTACCTTCAAATCCATGCTTAACAAATGATTTCGCTTCAAATACTTGCGATATAAATGATATAGCTTCAAATGCAGGCGAAACAAACGTGTTAGCTTCTAATACATGCGAAACTTATGATTTAGCTTCAAATCAATGCGATGTAGTAGGTTTACCTTCAAATCCGTGCTTAACAAATAATTTAGCTTCAAAGACTTGGGATATAAATGATATAGCTTCAAATTCAGGCGAAACAAACGTGTTAGCTTCTAATCCATGCGAAACTCATGATTTAGCTTCAAATCAATGCGATGTAGAAGGTTTACCTTCAAATCCATGCTTAACAAATGATTTAGCTTCAAACACTTGGGATATAAGTGATATAGCTTCAAAGGCAGACGATCAAACGAGTTAGCTTCAAAATTCATGCGATAAACTTGATTTAGCTTCAAATTAATGCGAAGTAGAAGGTTTGGCTTAAAATCCATGCAACACAAATGATTTAGCTTCAAATACTTGCGATATAAATGATATAGCTTCAAATGCTGGCGAAACAAACGTGTTAGCTTCTAATCCATGCGAAACTGATGATTTAGCTTCAAATCAATGCGATGTAGAAGGTTTCCCTTCAAATCCATGCTTAACAAATGATTTAGCTTCAAATACTTGCGATATAAATGATATAGCTTCAAATGCAGAAGAAACAAACGAGTTATCTTCAAATCCATGCCATGCACTTGATTTAGCTGAAAATCAATGCGATGTAGAAGGTTTAGCTTGAAATCCATGCGAAACAAATGATTTAGCATCAGATACTTGCCATTTAAGTGATATAGCTTCAAATGCAGGCGAAACAAACGAGTTATCATCTAATCCATGCGAAACTCATGATTTAGCTTCAAATCAATGCGATGTAGAAGGTTTACCTTCAAATCCATGCTTAACAAATGATTTAGCTTCAAACACTTGGGATATAAGTGATATAGCTTCAAATGCAGACGATCAAACGAGTTGGCTTCAAAATCCATGCGATAAACTTGATTTAGCTTCAAATCAATGCGAAATAGAAGGTTTACCTTCAAATCCATGCTTAACAAATGATTTAGCTTCAAATACTTGCGATATAAATGATTTAGCTTCAAATGCAGGCGAAACAAACGTGTTAGCTTCTAATCCATGCGAAGCTCATGATTTAGCTTCAAATCAATGCGATGTAGAAGGTTTACCTTCAAATCCATGCTTAAAAATGATTTAGCTTCAAACACTTGGGATATAAGTGATATGGCATCAAAAGCAGACGATCAAACGAGTTAGCTTCAAAATCCATGCGATAAACTTGATTTAGCTTCAAATCAATGCGAAGTAGAAGGATTAGCATCAAATCCGTGCAACACAAATGATGTAGCTTCAAATACTTGCGATATAAATCATATAGCTTCAAATGCAGGCGAAACAAACGTGTTAGCTTCTAATCCATGCGAAACTCATGATTTAGCTTCAAATCAATGCGTTGTAGAAGGTTTACCTTCAAATCCATGCTTAACAAATGATTTAGCTTCAAACACTTGGGATATACGTGATATAGCTTCAAATGCAGGCGAAACAAACGTGTTAGCTTGTAATCCATGCGAAACTCATGATTTAGCTTCAAATCAATGGGATGTAGAAGGTTTACCTTCAAATCCATGCTTAACAAATGATTTAGCATCAAACACTTGGGATATACCTGATATAGCTTCAAATGCAGACGATCAAACGAGTTAGCTTCAAAATCCATGCGATAAACTTGATTTAGCTTCAAATCAATGCGAAGTAGAAGGATTAGCTTCAAATCCGTGGAACGCAAATTATTTAGCTTCAAATACTTGCGATATAAATGATATAGCTTCAAATGCAGGCGAAACAAACGAGTTAGATTCTAATCCATGCGAAACTCATGATTTAGCTTCAAATCAATGCGATGTAGAAGGTTTACCTTCAAATCCATGCTTAACAAATAATTTAGCTTCAAACACTTGGGATATAAGTGATATAGCTTGAAATGCAGACGATCAAACGAGTTAGCTTCAAAATCCATGCGATAAACTTGATTTAGCTTCAAATCAATGCGAAGTAGAAGGATTAGCTTCAAATCCATGCAACACAAGTGATTTAGCTTCAGACACTTGGGATATAAGTGATATAGCTTCAAATGCAGACGATCAAACGAGTTAGCTTCAAGTCCACGCGAAACAAGTGATTTAGCTTCAGACACTTGCGATATAAGTGATATAGCTTCAAATGCAGAAGAAACAAACGAGTTATTTTCAAATCCATGCCAAGCACATGATTTAGCTGAAAATCAATGCGATGTAGAAGGTTTAGCTTCAAATCCATGCGAAACAAATGATTTAGCATCAGATACTTGCGATTTAAGTGATATAGCTTCAAATGCAGGCGAAACAAACGAGTTAGCATCTAATCCATGCGAAACGCATGATTTAGCTTCAAATCAATGCGACGTAGAAGGTTTACCTTGAACTCCATGCTTAACAAATGATTTAGCTTCAAATACTTGGGATATAAATGATATAGCTTCAAATGCAGAAGAAACAAACGGGTTATCTTCAAATCCATGCCATGCACTTGATTTAGCTGAAAATCAATGCAATGTAGAAGGTTTAGCTTCAAATCCATGCGAAACAAATGATTTAGCATCAGATACTTGCGATATAAGTGATATAGCTTCAAATGCAGGCGAAACAAACGAGTTAGCTTCTAATCCATGCTAAACTCATGATTTAGCTTCAAATCAATGTGATGTAGAAGGTTTACCTTCAAATTCATGCTTAACAAATAATTTAGCTTCAAACACTTGGGATATAAGTGATATAGCTTCAAATGCATAGATCAAACGAGTTAGCTTCTAATCCATGCGAAACTCATGATTTAGCTTCAAATCAATGTGATGTAGAAGGTTTACCTTCAAATTCATGCTTAACAAATAATTTAGCTTCAAGCACTTGGGATATAAGTGATATAGCTTCAAATGCATAGATCAAACGTGTTAGCTTCAAAATCCATGCGATAAACTTGATTTAGCTTCAAATCAATGCGAAGTAGAAGGCTTAGCTTCAAATCCATGCGAAACAAATGATTTAGGTTCAGATACTTGCGGTATAAATGATACAGCTTCAAATGCAGACGAAACAAACGAGTTAGCTTCATATCTATGCGAAACACATGATTTAGCTTCAAATCAATGCGATGTAGAAGGTTTACCTTCAAATCCATGCACAACAAATGATTTAGCTTCAGACACTTGGGATATAAGTGATATAGCTTCAAATGCAGACGATCAAACGAGTTAGCTTCAAGTCCACGTGAAACAAATGATTTAGCTTCAGACACTTTCGATATAAGTGATATAGCTTCAAATGCAGAAGAAACAAACGAGTTATCTTCTAATCCATGCGAAACTCATGATTTAGCTTCAAATCAATGCGATGTAGAAGGTTTACCTTCAAATCCATGCTTAACAAATAATTTAGCATCAAACACTTGGGATATAAGTGATATAGCTTCAATGCAGACGATCAAACGAGTTAGCTTCAAAATCCATGCGATAAACTTGATTTAGCTTCAAATCAATGCGAAGTAGAAGGATTAGCTTCAAATCCATGCAACACAAATGATTTAGCTTCAGACACTTGGGATATATGTGATATAGCTTCAAATGCAGAAGAAACAAACGAGTTATCTTCAAATCCATGCCATGCAATTGATTTAGCTGAAAATCAATGCGATGTAGAAGGTTTTAGCTTGAAATCCATGCGAAACAAATGATTTAGCATCAGATACTTGCCATTTAAGTGATATAGCTTCAAATGCAGGCGAAACAAACGAGTTAGCATCTAATCCATGCGAAACTCATGATTTAGCTTCAAATTACTGTGATGTAGAAGGTTTACCTTAAAATTCATGCTTAACAAATAATTTAGCTTCAAACACTTGGGATATAAGTGATATAGCTTCAAATGCAGACGATCAAACGAGTTAGCTTCAAAATCCATGCGATAAACTTGATTTAGCTTCAAATCAATGCGAAGTAGAAGGTTTACCTTCAAATCCATGCTTAACAAATGATTTAGCTTCAAATACTTGCGATATAAATGATATAGCTTCAAATGCAGGCGAAACAAACGTGTTAGCTTCTAATCCATGCGAAACTCATGATTTAGCTTCAAATCAATGCGATGTAGAAGGTTTACCTTCAAATCCATGCTTAAAAAATGATTTAGCTTCAAACACTTGGGATATAAGTGATATGGCATCAAATGCAGACGATCAAACGAGTTAGCTTCAAAATCCATGCGATAAACTTGATTTAGCTTCAAATCAATGCGAAGTAGAAGGATTAGCTTCAAATCCGTGGAACACAAATGATTTAGCTTCAAATACTTGCGATATAAATGATATAGCATCAAATGCAGGCGAAACAAACGAGTTAGCTTCTAATCCATGCGAAACTCATGATTTAGCTTCAAATAAATGCGATGTAGAAGGTTTACCTTCAAATCCATGCTTAACAAATAATTTAGCTTCAAACACTTGGGATATAAATGATATAGCTTCAAATGCAGGCCTAACAAACGAGTTATCTTTTAATCCATGCGAAACTCATGATTTAGCTTCAAATCAATGCGATGTAGAAGGTTTACCTTCAAATCCACGCTTAATAAATGATTTAGCTTCAAATACTTGGGATATAAGTAATATAGCTTCAAATGCAGACGATCAAACGAATTAGCCTCAAAATCCATGCGATACACTTGATTTAGCTCCAAATCAATGCGAAGTAGAAGGATGAGCTTCAAATCCATGCAACACAAATGATTTAGCTTCAAATACTTGCGATATAAATGATATAGCTTCAAATGTAGGCGAAACAAACGAGTTAGCTCCTAATCCATTCGAAACTCTTGATTTAGCTTCAAATAAATGCGATGTAGAAGGTTTACCTTCAAATCCATGCTTAACAAATAATTTAGCTTCAAACACTTGGGATATAAATGATATAGCTTCAAATGCAGGCCTAACAAACGAGTTATCTTTTAATCCATGCGAAACTCATGATTTAGCTTCAAATCAATGCGATGTAGAAGGTTTACCTTCAAATCCATGCTTAACAAATAATTTAGCATCAAACACTTGGGATATAAGTGATATAGCTTCAATGCAGACGATCAAACGAGTTAGCTTCAAAATCCATGCGATAAACTTGATTTAGCTTCAAATCAATGCGAAGTAGAAGGATTAGCTTCAAATCCATGCAACACAAATGATTTAGCTTCAGACACTTGGGATATATGTGATATAGCTTCAAATGCAGAAGAAACAAACGAGTTATCTTCAAATCCATGCCATGCAATTGATTTAGCTGAAAATCAATGCGATGTAGAAGGTTTAGCTTGAAATCCCTGCGAAACAAATGATTTAGCATCAGATACTTGCCATTTAAGTGATATAGCTTCAAATGCAGGCGAAACAAACGAGTTAGCATCTAATCCATGCGAAACTCATGATTTAGCTTCAAATTATTGTGATGTAGAAGGTTTACCTTAAAATTCATGCTTAACAAATGATTTAGCTTCAAACACTTGGGATATAAGTGACATAGCTTCAAATGCAGACGATCAAACGAGTTAGCTTCATAATCCACGCGATAAATTTGATTTAGCTTCAAATCAATGCGAAGTAGAAGGATGAGCTTCAAATCCATGCAACACAAATGATTTCGCTTCAAATACTTGCGATATAAATGATATAGCTTCAAATGCAGACGATCAAACAAGTTAGCCACAAAATCCATGCGATAAACTTGATTTAGCTTCAAATCAATGCGAAGTAGAAGGATTAGCTTCAAATCCATGCAACACAAATGATTTAGCTTCAAATACTTGCGATATAAATGATATAGCTTCAAATGCAGGCGAAACAAACGAGTTAGCTTCTAATCCATGCGAAACTCATGATTTAGCTTCAAATCAATGCGATGTAGAAGGTTTACCTTCAAATCCATGCTTAACAAATGATTTCGCTTCAAATACTTGCGATATAAATGATATAGCTTCAAATGCAGACGATCAAACAAGTTAGCCACAAAATCCATGCGATAAACTTGGTTTAGCTTCAAATCAATGCGAAGTAGAAGGATTAGCTTCAAATCCATGCAACACAAATGATTTAGCTTCAAATACTTGCGATGTAAATGATATAGCTTCAAATGCAGGCGAAACAAACGAGTTAGCTTCTAATCCATGCGAAACTCATGATTTAGCTTCAAATCAATGCGATGTAGAAGGTTTACCTTCAAATCCATGCTTAACAAATGATTTAGCTTCAAACACTTGGGATATAAGTGATATAGCTTCAAATGCAGACGATCAAACGAGTTAGCTTCAAAATCCATGCGATAAACTTGATTTAGCTTCAAATCAATGCGATGTAGAAGGTTTACCTTCAAATCCATGCTTAAAAAATGATTTAGCTTCAAACACTTGGGATATAAGTGATATGGCATCAAATGCAGACGATCAAACGAGTTAGCTTCAAAATCCATGCGATAAACTTGATTTAGCTTCAAATCAAAGCGAAGTAGAAGGATTAGCTTCAAATCCGTGGAACACAAATGATTTAGCTTCAAATACTTGCGATATAAATGATATAGCTTCAAATGCAGGCGAAACAAACGAGTTAGCTTCTAATCCATGCGAAACTCATGATTTAGCTTCAAATCAATGCGATGTAGAAGGTTTACCTTCAAATCCATGCTTAACAAATGATTTAGCTTCAAATACTTGCGATATAAATGATATAGCTACAAATGCAGGCGAAACAAACGTGTTTGCTTCTAATCCATGCGAAACTCATGATTTAGCTTCAAATCAATGCTATGTAGAAGATTTACCTTCAAATCAATGCTTAACAAATAATTTAGCTTCAAACACTTGGGATATAAGTGATATAGCTTCAAATGCAGACGATCAAACGAGTTAGCTTCAAAATCCATGCGATAAACTTGATTTAGCTTCAAATCAATGCGAAGTAGAAGGATTAGCTTCAAATCCGTGGAACTCAAATGATTTAGCTTCAAATACTTGCGATATAAATGATATAGCTTCAAATGCAGGCGAAACAAACGTGTTAGCTTCTAATCCATGCGAAACTCATGATTTAGCTTCAAATCAATGCGATGTAGTAGGTTTACCTTCAAATCCATGCTTAAAAAATGATTTATCTTCAAACACTTGGGACATAAGTGATATGGCATCAAATGCAGACGATCAAACGAGTTAGCTTCAAAATCCATGCGATAAACTTGATTTGAGCTTCAAATCAATCCGAAGTAAAAGGATTAGCTTCAAATCCGTGGAACACAAATGATTTAGCTTCAAATACTTGCGATATAAATGATATAGCTTCAAATGCAGGCGAAACAAACGTGTTAGCTTCTAATCCATGCGAAACTCATGATTTAGCTTCAAATCAATGCGATGTAGAAGGTTTACCTTCAAATCCATGCTTAACAAATGATTTAGCTTCAAATACTTGCGATATAAATGATATAGCTACAAATGCAGGCGAAACAAACGTGTTTGCTTCTAATCCATGCGATACTCATGATTTAGCTTCAAATCAATGCTATGTAGAAGATTTACCTTCAAATCAATGCTTAACAAATAATTTAGCTACAAACACTTGGGATATAAGTGATATAGCTTCAAATGCAGACGATCAAACGAGTTAGCTTCAAAATCCATGCGATAAACTTGATTTAGCTTCAAATCAATGCGAAGTAGAAGGTTTACCTTCAAATCCATGCTTAACAAATGATTTAGCTTCAAATACTTGCGATATAAATGATATAGCTACAAATGCAGGCGAAACAAACGTGTTTGCTTCTAATCCATGCGAAACTCATGATTTAGCTTCAAATGAATGCTATGTAGAAGATTTACCTTCAAATCAATGCTTAACAAATAATTTAGCTTCAAACACTTGGGATATAAGTGATATAGCTTCAAATGCAGACGATCAAACGAGTTAGCTTCAAAATCCATGCGATAAACTTGATTTAGCTTCAAATCAATGCGAAGTAGAAGGATTAGCTTCAAATCCGTGGAACTCAAATGATTTAGCCTCAAATACTTGCGATATAAATGATATAGCTTCAAATGCAGGCGAAACAAACGTGTTAGCTTCTAATCCATGCGAAACTCATGATTTAGCTTCAAATCAATGCGATGTAGTAGGTTTACCTTCAAATCCATGCTTAAAAAATGATTTATCTTCAAACACTTGGGACATAAGTGATATGGCATCAAATGCAGACGATCAAACGAGTTAGCTTCAAAATCCATGCGATAAACTTGATTTAGCTTCAAATCAATGCGAAGTAGAAGGATTAGCTTCAAATCCATGCAACACAAATGATTTAGCTTCAGACACTTGGGATATATGTGATATAGCTTCAAATGCAGACGATCAAACGTGTTAGCTTCAAGTCCACGCGAAACAAGTGATTTAGCTTCAGACATTTGCGATATAAGTGATATAGTTTCAAATGCAGAAGAAACAAACGAGTTAGCATCTAATCCATGCGAAACTCATGATTTAGCTTCAAATCAATGCGAAGTAGAAGGTTTACCTTCAAATCCATGCTTAACAAATGATTTAGCTTCAAATACTTGCGATATAAATGATATAGCTTCAAATGCAGGCGAAACAAACGTGTTAGCTTCTAATCCATGCGAAACTCATGATCTAGCTTCAAATCAATGCGATGTAGTAGGTTTACCTTCAAATCCATGCTTAAAAAATGATTTATCTTCAAACACTTGGGATATAAGTGATATGGCATCAAATGCAGACGATCAAACGAGTTAGCCTCAAAATCCATGCGATAAACTTGATTTAGTTTCAAATCAATGCGAAGTAGAAGGATTAGCTTCAAATCCGTGGAACACAAATGATTTAGCTTCAAATTCTTGCGATATAAATGATATAGCTTCAAATGCAGGCGAACAAACGAGTTAGCTTCTAATCCATGCGAAACTCATGATTTAGCTTCAAATCAATGCGATGTAGAAGGTTTACCTTCAAATCCATGCTTAACAAATGATTTAGCTTCAAATACTTGCGATATAAATGATATAGCTTCAAATGCAGGCGAAGCAAACGTGTTAGGTTCTAATCCATGCGAAACTCATGATTTAGCTTCAAATCAATGCGATGTAGAAGGGTTACCTTCAAATCCATGCTTAACAAATAATTTAGCTTCAAACACTTGGGATATAAGTGATATAGCTTGAAATGCAGACGATCAAACGAGTTATCTTCAAATCCATGCCATGCACTTGATTTAGCTGAAAATCAATGCGATGTAGAAGGTTTAGCTTGAAATCCATGCGAAACAAATGATTTAGCATCAGATACTTGCGATTTAAGTGATATAGCTTCAAATGCAGGCGAAACAAACGAGTTAGCATCTAATCCATGCGAAACTCATGATTTAGCTTCAAATCAATGCGATGTAGAAGGTTTACCTTCAAATCCATGCTTAACAAATAATTTTGCTTCAAACACTTGGGATATAAGTGATATAGCTTCAAATGCAGACGATCAAACGAGTTAGCTTCAAGTCGACGCGAAACAAGTGATTTAGCTTCAGACACTTGCGATATAAGTGATATAGCTTCAAATGCAGAAGAAACAAACGAGTTATCTTCAAATCCATGCCATGCACTTGATTTAACTGAAAATGAATGAGATGTGGAAGGTTTAGCTTCAAATCTATGCGAAACAAATGATTTAGCATCAGATACTTGCGATATAAGTGATATAGCTTCAAATGCAGACGATCAAACGAATTAGCTTCAAAATCCATGCGATAAACTTGATTTAGCTTCAAATCAATGCGAAGTAGAAGGATTAGCTTCAAATCAATGCGAAGTAGAAGGATTAGCTTCAAATCCGTGCAACAAAAATTATGTAGCTTCAAATACTTGCGATATAAATCATATAGCTTCAAATGCAGGCGAAACAAACGAGTTAGCTTCTAATCCATGCGAAACTCATGATTTAGCTTCAAATCAATGCGATGTAGAAGGTTTATCTTCAAATCCATGCTTAACAAATGATTTAGCTTCAAACACTTGTGATATAAGTGACATAGATTCAAATGCAGACGATCAAACGAGTTAGCTTCATAATCCACGCGATAAATTTGATTTAGCTTCAAATCAATGCGAAGTAGAAGGATGAGCTTCAAATCCATGCAACACAAATGATTTGGCTTCAAATACTAGCGATATAAATGATATAGCTTCAAATGCAGGCAAAACAAACGTGTTAGCTTCTAATCCATGCGAAACTCACGATTTAGCTTCAAATCAATGCGATG
This sequence comes from Megalopta genalis, assembly GCF_051020955.1. Lineage (NCBI taxonomy): Eukaryota > Metazoa > Arthropoda > Insecta > Hymenoptera > Halictidae > Megalopta > Megalopta genalis. The sequence goes on from NW_027476824.1 coordinate 133,366, forward strand.
TAGAAGGTTTACCTTCAAATCCATGCTTAACAAATGATTCCGCTTCAAATACTTGTGATATAAATGATATAACTTCAAATGCAGGCGAAACAAACGTGTTAGCTTCTAATCCATGCGAAACTCATGATTAGCTTCAAATCAATGCGATGCAGGAGGTTTACATTCAAATCCATGCTTAACAAATGATTTAGCTTCAAATACTTGGGATATAAATGATATAGCTTCAAATGCAGAAGAAACAAACGAGTTATCTTCAAATCCATGCCATGCACTTGATTTAGATTCAAATCAATGCGATGTAGAAGGTTCACCTTCAAATCCATGAGCAACAAATGATTTAGTTTCAAACACTTGGGATATAAGTGATATAGCTTGAAATGCAGACGATCAAACGAGTTAGCTTCAAAATCCATGCGATAAACTTGATTTAGCTTCAAATCAATGCGAAGTAGAAGGATTAGCTTCAAATCCATGCGAAGCAAATGATTTAGGTCCAGATACTTGCGGTATAAGTGATACAGCTTCAAATGCAGACGAAACAAACGAGTTAGTTTCAAATCCATGCCATGCACTTGATTTAGCTGAAAATCAATGCGATGTAGAAGGTTTAGCTTGAAATCCATGCGAAACAAATGATTTAGCATCAGATACTTGCGATTTAAGTGATATAGCTTCAAATGCAGGCGAAACAAACGAGTTAGCATCTAATCCATGCGAAACTCATGATTTAGCTTCAAATCAATGCGATGTAGAAGGTTTACCTTCAAATCCATGCTTAACAAATAATTTTGCTTCAAACACTTGGGATATAAGTGATATAGCTTCAAATGCAGACGATCAAACGAGTTAGCTTCAAGTCGACGCGAAACAAGTGATTTAGCTTCAGACACTTGCGATATAAGTGATATAGCTTCAAATGCAGAAGAAACAAACGAGTTATCTTCAAATCCATGCCATGCACTTGATTTAACTGAAAATGAATGAGATGTGGAAGGTTTAGCTT
>NW_027476825.1:0-133996 GCF_051020955.1 Megalopta genalis
ATTCGAAGTAGAAGGATTAGCTTCAAATCCATGCAAAACAAATGATTTAGCATCAGATACTTGCGATGTATGTGATATAGCTTCAAATGCAGTCAAAACAAACGTGTTAGCTTCAAATCGATGCGAGGCACATGATTTAGCTGCAAATCAATGCGATGTAGAAGGTTTAGCTTCAAATCCATGCGAAACAAATGATTTAGCTTCAGATACTTGCGATATAAGTGATGTAGCGACAAATGCAGACGAAACAAACGAGCTACCTTCAACTCCATGCGAAACATATGACTGAGCTTCAAACCAATGCGATGTAGAAGGTGTAGCTTCAAATTAATGCGATGTGAAGGTTTTGCTTCAAATCCATGCGAAACCAATGTTTTAGCTTCAGATACTTGCGATGTAAGTGATATAGCTTCAAATTCAGACGAAACGAACGAGTTAGCTTCACATCCAAGCGAAACACATGATCTAGATCCAAATCAGTGCGAATCAAATGACTTAGTTTCAAATCAATGCGAAGTTGAAGGCTTAGCTTCAAATCCATGCGAAATAAATGAGTTACCTTCAAATACTTGCGATATATATATGAAACAGCTTCAAATGCAGGCGAAACAAACGCGTTAAATTGAAATCCATGGAAACACATGATTTAACTTCACATCAAAGCGGAGTAGAATGTTTAGCTCCAAATCCATGCGAAACGAATGATATACCTTCAAATACTTTCGGTATAAATGAAACAGCATCAAATGCAGGAGAAACAAACGAGTTAGCTCCAATTCCATGCAAAACACGTGATCAAACTTCAAATCAATGCGAACTAGTTATCTCAGCTTCAAATGCATGCGAAACAAATGATTTAGCTTCAGATACATGCGATATAAGTGATATAGCTTCAAATGCAGACGAATCAAACGAGTTAGCTTCAAAATCTATCGGATACACGTGAATTAGCTTGAAATCAATGCGGAGTAGAAGTCTGAGCTTCAAATCCAGGCGAAACAAATGATTTAGATTCAGATAATTGCGATATAAGTGATATAGTTGCAAATGCAGGAGGAACAAACTAGTTAGCTCCAAATCCATGCGACACAAATGATTTAGCTTCAAATCAATGCGATGTAGAAGGATTAGCTTCAAATCCAGGCGAAACAAATGATTTAGCTTCAAATCAATGCGATGTAGAAGGTTTAGCTTCAAATCCATGCGAAACTAATGATTTAGCTTCAAACACGTAGGATATAAGTGATATAGCTTCAAATGCAGACTAAACAAACGAGTTAGCTACAAGTCCAAGCGAAACACATGATTTAGCTTCGAATCAATGCGATGTAGAATGTTTAGCATCAAATCCATGCAACACAAATGATTTAGCTTCAGATACTTGCGATATATGTGATATAGCTACAAATGCAGGCGAAACAAACGAGTTAGCATCAAATCCATGCGAAACACATGATTTAGCTTCATATTCTAACGAAACAAATGGCTCACCTTTTGATACTTGTGATAAACATGATCGAGATTCAAATGTAGGCGAAACAAACGAGATAGATTCAAATCCATGCGAAACACATGATTTAGCTTCAAATCAATGCGATGCAGAAGGTTTAGCTTCAAATCCAAGCGAAACAAATGATTTAGCTTCAAACAATTGAGATATAAGTGATATAGCTTCAAATGCAGCCGAAGCAAACGAGTTAGCTTCAAATCCAAGCGAATCACATGATTTAGCTTCAAATCAATGCGATGTAGAAGGTTTAGATTCAAATCCATGCGAAACAAATGATTTAGCTTCAAACTATTGGGATATAAATGATATAGCTTCAAATGCTGACGAATCAAACGAGTTAGCTTCAAAATCCATGCGATACATATCATTTAACTTCAAATCGATACGAAGTAGAAGGCTTAGCTTCAAATCCATGAGAAACAAATGATTTAGCATCAGATACATGCGATACATGTGATATAGCTTCAAATGCAGAGCAAACAAAAGAGTTAGCTTAATTTCCATGCAAAACACATGATTAAGCTTCAAATCAATGCTATGTGGAAGGTTTAGCTTCAAATCCATGCGACACAAATGATTTAGCTTCAGATACTTTCTATGTAAGTGATATAGCTTCAAATGCACACGATACAAACGAGTTAGCTTCAAATCAATGCGAAACACATGATTTAGCTTCAAATCAATTCGATGTAGAAGGTTAAGCTTCAAATCCATGCGAAGCAAATGATTGAGCTTCAAACACTTGGGATATAGGTGATATAGCTTCAACTGCATGCGAAACAAACGAGTTAGCTTCAAATCCATGCAAAACACATGATTAAGCTTCAAATCAATGTTATGTGGAATATAGCTTCATATCCATGCGACACAAATGATTTAGCTTCAGATACTTGCGATATAAGTGATATAGCTTCAAATGTAGACGAAACAAACGAGTTAGCTTCATATCCAAGAGAAACACATGATTCAGCTTCAAATCAATGCGATGTAGGAGGTTTATCTACAAATCCATGCGAAACATATGATATAGGGGCAGATACTTGCGATATAAGGGATATAGCTTCAAATGCAGGGGAAACAATCGAGTTAGCTTCAAATCCATGCAAAACACATGATTTAGCTTCAAATCAGTACGATGTAGAAGGTTTAGCTTCAAATCCTTGCGAAACGAATGATTTAGCTTCAAACACATGGAGTATATGTGATGTAGCTTTCAAAGGCAGACGAAACAAACAAGTTCGCTTCAAATCCATTGGAAACATATGATTTAGCTTCAAATCAATTCGAAGTAGAAGGATTAGCTTCAAATCCATGCAAAACAAATGTTGTTGCATCAGATACTTGCGAAATATGTGATATAGCTTTAAATGCAGCCGAAACAAACGAGTTAGCTTCAAATCCATGCAAAACAATTGATTTAGCATCAGATACATGCGATATAAGTTACATAGCTTCAAATGCAGAGGAAACAAACAAGTTAGCTTAAAATCCATGCAAAACACATGATTAAGCTTCAAATCAATGCGAAGTAGAAGGCACAGCGTCAAATCCATGCGATTCAAATGGTTTAGCTTCAAATACATGTGATATACATGATTTAGCTTCAACTGCTTGCGAAACAAACGAGTTAGCTTCAAATCCTTGCGAAACACATGGTTTAGCTTCAAATCAATGCGAAGTAGGAGGCTTATCTTCGAATCTATGCGAAACAAATGGTTTACCTTCAAATACTTGTGATATACATGATTTAGCTTCAAATGCATGCGAAACAAACGACTTAGCTTCAAATCCATGCGAAACACATGATTTAGCTTCAAAGCAATGCGAAGTAGAAGGCTCAGCTTCAAATCCATGCGAATCAAATGGTTTAGCTTCAAATGCGTGAGATATACATGACTTAGCTTCCACTGCATGCGAAACGAACGAGTTAGCTTCAAATCCATGCGAAGCACATGATTTAGCTTCAAATCAATGCGAAGTAGAAAGCTGACTTTCGAATCCATGCGAAACAAATGGTTTAGCTTCAAAGACTTGTGAAATACATGATTTAGCTTCAAATGCATTCGAAACAATCGAGTTAGCTTCAAATCCATGCGAAACACATGACTTAGCTTCAAATCAATATGAAGTAGAAGGCTTAACTTCGAATCCATGCGAAACAAATGATTTAGCTTCAAATACTTGTGATATACATGATTTAGCTTCAAATGCATGCGAAACAAGCGAGTTTGTTGTAAATCCATGCGAAACGCATGATTTAGTTACCAATCAATGCGAAGTAGAAGTCTTACCTTCGAATCCATGCGAAACAAATAGTTTAGATTTAAATACTTGTGATATACATGATTTAGCTTCAAATGGAGACCAAACAAACGAGTTAGCTTCAAATCCATGCGAATCAAATGGATTAGCTTCAAATACATGTGTTATACATGATTTAGCTGCAACTGCATGCGAAACAAACGAGTTAGCTTCAAATCCAAGCGAAACACATGCTTTAGCTTCAATTCAATACGAAGTAGAAGGCTGATTTTCGAATCCATGCGAAACAAATGGTTTAGATTCAAATCAATACGAAGTAGAAGGATTAGCATCAAATCCATTCAAAACACATGATTTATCTTCAAATCAATGCGAAGTAGAAGGCTAAGTTAAAAATCCATGCGAAACGTATAGTTTGGAATCAAATACTTGTTTTATACATGATTTAGCTTCAACTGCATGTGAAACAAACGTGTTGGCTTCAAATTCAAGCAAAACACATTATTCAGCTTCAAATCAATGCGAAGTAGAAGGCTCAGCGTCAAATCCATGCGAATCAATTGGTTTAGCTTCAAATACATGTGATATACGTGATTTAGCTTCAACTGCATGCGAAACAAACGAGTTAGCTTCAAATCCAAGCGAAACACATGATTTAGCTTCAAATCAATATGAAGTAGAAGGCTTAAGTTCGAATCCATGCGAAACAAATGATTTAGCTTCAAATACTTGTGATATACATGATTTAGCTTCAAATGCATGCGAAACAAGCGAGTTTGTTGTAAATCCATGCGAAACACATGATTTTGCTTCAAATTCATCCGAAACACATGGTTTAGCTCAATATAAATATGAAACAAATGGTCCAGCTTCAAATACTTGTGAAATATATGATTTAGCTTCAACTGCACCTGAAACAAACGTGTTAGCTTCAAATTCAAGCAAAACACATGATTCAGCTTCAAATCAATGCGAAGTAGAAGGCTCAGCGTCAAATCCATTCGAATCAAATGGTTTAGCTTCAAATACATGTTAAATACATGATTTAGCTTCAACTGCATGCGAAACAAACGAGTTAGCTTCAAATCCATGCGAAACACATGATTTAGCTTCAAATCCATGTGAAACAAATGGTTTAGCTTCAGATACCTGCGACATAAATGATATAGCTTCAAATGCGGGCGAAACAAACGAGTTAGCTACAAATCCATGCGAAACAAATGATTTAGGTTCAGATACTTGCGATATAAGTTATATAGCTTCAAATGCAGGAGAAACAAACGAGTCAGCTTCATATCCAAGCGAAACACATGATTTAGCTTCAAATCAATGCGATGTAGAAGGATTAGCTTCAAATCCATGCGAAGGAAATGATTGAGCTTCAAACACTTGCGATATAGGTGATATAGCTTCAAATGCTGATGAAACAAACGAGTTAGTTTCCAATCCAAGCGAAACACATGATTTAGCTTCAAATCAGTGCGATGTAGAAGGTTTGGCTTCAAATCCAAGCGAAACACATGATTTAGCTCCAAATCAATGCGATCTAGAAGGTTTAGCTTCAAATCCATGCGAAACAAAGGGATTTAGCTTCAAATCCTTCGGATATAAGTGATATAGCTTCAAATGCAGACGAATCAAACGAATTAGCTTCAAAATCCATGCGAAACACATGACTTAGTTTCAAATCAATATGAAGTAGAAGGCTTAACTTCGAATCCATGCGAAACAAATGTTTAAGCTTCAAATACTTGTGATATACATGATTTAGCTTCAAATACATGCGAAACAAGCGAGTTTGTTGTAAATCCATGCGAAACACATGATTTAGCTACCAATCAATGCGAAGTAGAAGTCTTATCTTCGAATCCATGCGAAACAAATAGTTTAGATTTAAATACTTGTGATATACATGATTTAGATTCAAATGGAGGCCAAACAAACGAGTTAGCTTCAAATCCATGCGAAACACATGATTTAGCTTCAAATTCATTCGAAACACATGGTTTAGCTTAATATTAATATGAAACAAATGGTCCAGCTTCAAATACTTGTGAAATATATGATTTAGCTTCAACTGCAACTGAAACAAACGTGTTAGCTTCAAATTCAAGAGAAAAACATGATTCAGCTTCAAATCAATGCGAAGTAGAAGGCTCAGCTTCAAATCCATACGAATCAAATGGTTCAGCATCAAATACATGTGATATACATGATTTAGCTTCAACTGCATGCGAAACAAACGAGTTAGGTTCAAATCCATGCGAAACACATGATTTAGCTTCAAATCAATACGAAGTAGAAGGCTGATTTTCGAATCCATACGAAACAAATGGTTTAGATTCAAATCAATACGAAGTAGAAGGATTAGCATCAAATCCATTCAGAACACATGATTTATCTTCAAATCAATGCGAAGTAGAAGGCTAAGTTACAAATCCATGCGAAACGTATAGTTTGGAATCAAATACTTGTTTTAAACAAGATTTAGCTTCAACTGCTTGTGAAACAAACGTATTTGCTTCAAATTCCAGCAAAACACATGATTCAGCTTCAAATCAATGCGAAGTAGAAGGCTCAGCGTCAAATCCATGCGATTCAAATGGTTTAGCTTCAAATACATGTTATATACATGATTTAGCTTCAACAGCTTGCGAAACAAACGAGTTAGCTTTAAATCCTTGCGAAACACATGATTTAGCTTCAAATCAATGCGAAGTAGGAGGCTTAAATTCGAATCTATGCGAAACAAATGGTTTAACTTCAAATACTTGTGATATACATGATTTAGCTTCAAATGCAGGCGAAACAAACGACTTAGCTTCAAATCCATGCGAAACACATGATTTAGCTTCAAATCAATGCGAAGTAGAAGGCTCAGCTTCAAATCCTTGCGAATCAAATGGTTTAGCTTCAAATGCGTGAGATATACATGACTTAGCTTCCACTGCATGCGAAACGAACGAGTTAGCTTCAAATCCATGCGAAGCACATGATTTAGCTTCAAATCAATGCGAAGTAGAAGGCCGATTTTCGAATCCATGCGAAACACATGACTTAGCTTCAAATCAATATGAAGTAGAAGGCTTAACTTCGAATCCATGCGAAACAAATGATTTAGCTTCAAATACTTGTGATATACATGATTTAGCTTCAAATCAATGCGAAGTAGGAGGCTTAAATTCGAATCTATGCGAAACAAATGGTTTAACTTCAAATACTTGTGATATACATGATTTAGCTTCAAATGCAGGCGAAACAAACGACTTAGCTTCAAATCCATGCGAAGCACATGATTTAGCTTCAAATCAATGCGAAGTAGAAGGCCGATTTTCGAATCCATGCGAAACACATGATTTAGCTACCAATCAATGCGAAGTAGAAGTCTTATCTTCGAATCCATGCGAAACAAATAGTTTAGATTTAAATACTTGTGATATACATGATTTAGCTTCAAATGGAGGCCAAACAAACGAGTTAGCTTCAAATCCATGCGAAACACATGATTTAGCTTCAAATTCATTCGAAACACATGGTTTAGCTTAATATTAATATGAAACAAATGGTCCAGCTTCAAATACTTGTGAAATATATGATTTAGCTTCAACTGCAACTGAAACAAACGTGTTAGCTTCAAATTCAAGAGAAAAACATGATTCAGCTTCAAATCAATGCGAAGTAGAAGGCTCAGCTTCAAATCCATACGAATCAAATGGTTCAGCATCAAATACATGTGATATACATGATTTAGCTTCAACTGCATGCGAAACAAACGAGTTAGGTTCAAATCCATGCGAAACACATGATTTAGCTTCAAATCAATACGAAGTAGAAGGCTGATTTTCGAATCCATACGAAACAAATGGTTTAGATTCAAATCAATACGAAGTAGAAGGATTAGCATCAAATCCATTCAGAACACATGATTTATCTTCAAATCAATGCGAAGTAGAAGGCTAAGTTACAAATCCATGCGAAACGTATAGTTTGGAATCAAATACTTGTTTTAAACAAGATTTAGCTTCAACTGCTTGTGAAACAAACGTATTTGCTTCAAATTCCAGCAAAACACATGATTCAGCTTCAAATCAATGCGAAGTAGAAGGCTCAGCGTCAAATCCATGCGAATCAAATGGTTTAGCTACAAATACATGTGATATACATGATTTAGCTTCAACTGCATGTGAAACAAACGTGTTAGCTTCAAATTCAAGCAAAACACATGATTCAGCTTCAAATCAATGCGAAGTAGAAGGCTCAGCGTCAAATCCATGCGAATCAAATGGTTTAGCTTCAAATACATGTTAAATACATGATTTAGCTTCAACTGCATGCGAAACAAACGAGTTAGCTTCAAATACAAGCGAAACACATGATTTAGCTTCAAATCAATATGAAGTAGAAGGCTTAACTTCGAATCCATGCGAAACAAATGATTTAGCTTCAAATACTTGTGATATACATGATTTAGCTTCAAATGCATGCGAAACAAGCGAGTTTGTTGTAAATCCATGCGAAACACATGATTTAGCTTCAAATCAATGCGATACAGAAGGTTTAGCTTCAAATCCATGCGATACAAATGATTTAACATCAGATAGTTGCGATATAAGTGATATAGTTTCAACTGCATGCGAAACAAACGAGTTAGCTTCAAATCCATGCGAAACCCATGATTTAGCTTCAAATTAATGGGATTTAGAACGTTTAGCTTCAAATCCATGCGATACAAAAGATTGATCTTCATACGCTTGGGATATAAGTGATATTGCATCAAATGCAAGCGAAACGAAAGAGTTAGCTTCAAATCCATGCGAAAGAAATGATTTAGCTGCAAATCAATGTGATGTAAAAGGTTTAGCTTCAAATCCATGCGAAACACATGATTTAGCTACCAATCAATGCGAAGTAGAAGTCTTATCTTCGAATCCATGCGAAACAAATAGTTTAGATTTAAATACTTGTGATATACATGATTTAGCTTCAAATGGAGGCCAAACAAACGAGTTAGCTTCAAGTCCATGCGAAACAAACACATGATTTAGCTTCAAATTCATTCGAAACACATGGTTTAGCTTAATATTAATATGAAACAAATGGTCCAGCTTCAAATACTTGTGAAATATATCATTTAGCTTCAACTGCAACTGAAACAAACGTGTTAGCTTCAAATTCAAGAGAAAAACATGATTCAGCTTCAAATCAATGCGATGTAGAAGGTTTAGCTTCAAATCCATGCGAAACAAATGATTTAGCTTCAAATCAATGCGAGGTAGAAGGTATAGCTTCAAATCCAGGCGGAACACGTGATTTAGCTTCAAATCAATGAGATGTAGAATGTTTAGATTCAAATGCATGCGACACAAATGATTTGGCTTCAAATACTTGCGATATAAGTGACATAGCTACAAATGCAGACGAAACAAACGAGTTAGCTTCAAATCCAAGCAAATCACATGATTTAGCTTCAAATCAATGCGTTGTATAAGGTTTAGCTTCAAATCCATGCGAAACAAATGATTTAGCTTCAAATCAATGCGAGGTAGAAGGTATAGCTTCAAATCCAGGCGGAACACGTGATTTAGCTTCAAATCAATGAGATGTAGAATGTTTAGATTCAAATGCATGCGACACAAATGATTTGGCATCAAATACTTGCGATATAAGTGACATAGCTACAAATGCAGACGAAACAAACGAGTTAGCTTCAAATCCAAGCAAATCACATGATTTAGCTTCAAATCAATGCGTTGTATAAGGTTTAGCTTCAAATGCATGCGAAACAAATGATTTATCTTCAAACAATTGGGATATAAGTGATATTGCTTCAAATGCAGACGAATCAAACGAGTTAGCTTCAAAATCCATGCAATACATATCATTTAACTTCAAATCTATACGAAGTAGAAGGCTTAGCTACCAATTCATGCGAAGCAAATGATTTAGATTCAAACACTTGAGATATAAGTGATACTTCTTCAAATGCAGACGAATCAAACGAGTTAGCTTCAAAAACCATGCAATACATATCATTTAACTTCAAATCTATACGAAGTAGAAGGCTTAGCTACCAATTCATGCGAAGCAAATGATTTAGATTCAGATACTTGCGATATAAGTGATATAGCTTCAAATGCAGGAGAAACAAACGAGTTAACTTCCAATCCAATCGAAACACCTGATTTACCTTCAAATCAATGCGATGTTGAAGGTTTAGCTTCAAATCCATGCGAAACAAATGATTTAGTTTCAAACGCTTGGGATATAAGTGATATAGCTTCAAATGCAGGGGCAACAAACAAGTTAGCTTCAAATCCATACAAAACACAGGATTAAGCTTCAAATCAATGCTATGTCGAAGGTTTAGCTTCAAATCCATGCGAAACGAATAATTTAGATTCAGATACTTGAGATATAAGTTATATAGCTTCAAATGCAGGCGAAACTAACGAGTTAGCTTCAAATCCATGCGAAACACATGATTTAGCTGCAAATCCATGCTATGTAGATGATTTAGATTCAAATCCGTGCGAAATAAATGATTTAGCATCAGATACTTGCGATATAACTGATATAGCTTCAAATGCAGGGGAAACAGGCGAGTTAGCATCAAATCCATGCAAAACACATGATTTAACGTCAAATCAATGCGATGCAGAGGGTTTAGCTTCAAATCCAAGCGAAACATATGATTTAGCTTCAAATCAATGCGATGTAGAAGTTTTAGCTTCAAATCCAAGCGGAACACGAAATTTAGCTTCAAATCAATGCGATGTAGAGGGTTTAGTTGAAATCCATGCGAGACAAATTATTGAGCTTCAAACACTTGCGATATAAGTGATATAGCTTCCAATGCAGACGAAACAAAGGAGCTGGCTTAAATACATGCGAAACACATGATTTAGCTGCAATTCAGTGCGATGTAGAATGTTTAGCTTCAAATCCATGCGAAATAAATGGTTTAGCTACAAATACTTGTGATATACGTTATTTAGATTAAATTGCATGCGCAAGAAACGAATCATCTTCAAATCCATGTGAAACCCATGATTTAGCAGCAAATCAATGGGATGTAGAAGGTTTAGCTGCAAATCCATGCGAAACCAATGATTTAGCTTCAAATACTTGGGTTATAAGTGATATAGCTTCAAATGCAGACGAAAGAAACGAGTTAGATTCAAATCCAAGCGAAACACATGATTTAGCTTCAAATCAATGCGATGTAGAAGGTTAAGCTTCAAATCCAAGCGAAACACATGATTTAACTTCAAATCTATACGAAGTAGAAGGCTTAGCTTCAAATTCATGCGAGACAAATGATTTAGATTCAGATACTTGAGATATAAGTGACATAGCTTCAAATGCAGGGGAAAAAACGAGTTAGCACCAAATCCATGCAAAACACATGATTTAGCTTCAAATCAATGCGATGCAGAAGGTTTAGCTTCAAATCCAAGCGAAACACATGATTTAGCTTGAAATCAATGCTATGTAGAAGGCTTAGCTTCAAATCCATGCGAAACAAATGATTTAGATTCAGATACTTGAGATATAAGTTATATAGCTTCAAATGCAGGCGAAACTAACGAGTTAGCTTCAAATCCATGCGAAACACATGATTTAGCTTCGAATCAATGCGAGGTAGAAGGTATAGCTTCAAATCCAAGCGGAACACATGATTTAGCTTCAAATCAGTGAGATGTAGAATGTTTAGATTCAAATGCATGCGACACAAATGATTTGGCTTTAATCAGTGCGACGTAGAGGGTTTAGCTTCAAATCCATGCGAAATAAATGGTTTAGTTTCAAACGCTTGGGATATAAGTGATATAGCTTCAAATGCAGACGAAACAAACGAGTTAGCTTCAAATCCATGCGATACATTTCATTTAGCTTCAAATCGATACGAAGTAGAAGGCTTAGCTTCAAATCCATGCGAAACAAATGATTTAGCTTCAAACACTTGAGATATAAGTGATACTTCTTCAAATGCAGACGAATCAAACGAGTTAGCTTCAAAAACCATGCAATACATATCATTTAACTTCAAATCGATACGAAGTAGAAGGCTTAGCTACCAATTCATGCGAAGCAAATGATTTAGATTCAGATACTTGCGATATAAGTGATATAGCTTCAAATCCAGGAGAAACAAACGAGTTAGCATCAAATCCAAGCAAAACACATGATTTAGCCGCAAATCAATGCGATGTAGAAGTTTTAGCTCCAAATCCTTGCGAAACAAATGATTTAGTTTCAAACGCTTGGGATATAAGTGATATATCTTCAAATGCAGGGGCAACGAACAAGTTAGCTTCAAATCCATGCAAAACACATGTTTAAGCTTCTAATCGATGCGAAGTAGAAGGATTAGCTTCAAATCCATGCGAAGCAAATGATTGAGCTTCAAACACTTGGGATATAGGTGATATACCTTCAAATGCAGACGAATCAAACGAGTTAGCTTCAAATCCATGCGATACATTTCATTTAGCTTCAAATCGATACGAAGTAGATGGCTTAGCTTCAAATCCATGCGAAACAAATGATTTAGCTTCAAACACTTGAGATGTAAGTGATACTTCTTCAAATGCAGACGAAACAAACGAGTTAGCTTCAAACCCAAGCAAGTCACATGATTTAGCTTCAAATCAATGCGTTGTAGAAGGTTTAGCTTCAAATCCATGCGAAACAAATGATTTAGCTTCAAACAATTGGGATATAAGTGATATTGCTTCAAATGCAGACGAATCAAACGAGTTAGCTTCAAAATCCATGCAATACATATCATTTAACTTCAAATCTATACGAAGTAGAAGGCTTAGCTACCAATTCATGCGAAGCAAATGATTTAGATTCAAACACTTGAGATATAAGTGATACTTCTTCAAATGCAGACGAATCAAACGAGTTAGCTTCAAAAACCATGCAATACATATCATTTAACTTCAAATCTATACGAAGTAGAAGGCTTAGCTACCAATTCATGCGAAGCAAATGATTTAGATTCAGATACTTGCGATATAAGTGATATAGCTTCAAATGCAGGAGAAACAAACGAGTTAGCATCAAATCCAAGCAAAACACATAATTTAGCCGCAAATCAATGCGATGTAGTAGTTTTAGCTTCAAATCCATGCGAAACAAATGATTCAGCTTCAAACAATTGGGATATAAGTGATATAGCTTCAAATGTAGACGAAACAAACGAGTTAACTTCCAATCCAATCGAAACATCTGATTTAGCTTCAAATCAATGCGATGTTGAAGGTTTAGCTTCAAATCCATGCGAAAAAAATGATTTAGTTTCAAACGCTTGGGATATAAGTGATATAGCTTCAAATGTAGGGGCAACGAACAAGTTAGCTTCAAATCCGTGCAAAACACATGATTAAGCTTCTAATCGATGCGAAGTAGAAGGATTAGCTTAAAATCCATGCGAAATAAATGGTTTAGCTACAAATACTTGTGATATACGTTGTTTAGATTAAATTGCATGCGCAACAAACGAATCAGCTTCAAATCCATGTGAAACCCATGATTTAGCAGCAAATCAATGGGATGTAGAAGGGTTAGCTGCAAATCCATGCGAAACCAACGATTTAGCTTCAAATACTTGGGTTATAAGTGATATAGCTTCAAATGCAGACGAATCAAACGAGTTAGCTTCAAAATCCATGCGAAATACATGATTTAGTTTCAAATCAATGCGAGGTAGAAGGCTTATCTTGAAATCCATGAGAAACAAATGATTTAGGTTCAGATACTTGCGATATAAGTGATATAGCTTCAAATGCAGACGAAAGAAACGAGTTAGATCCAAATCCAAGCGAAACACATGATTTAGCGTCAAATCAATGCGATGTAGAAGGTTTAGCTTCAAATCCAAGCAGAACACGTGATATAGCTTCAAATCAATGCGATGTAGCGGGTTTAGCTTGAAATCCATGCGAGACAAATTATTGAGCTTCAAACACTTGCGATATAAGTGATATAGCTTCAAATGCAGGGGGAACAAAAGAATTAGCATCAAATCCATGCAAAACACATGATTTAGCTTCAAATCAATGCGATGCAGAAGGTTAAGCTTCAAATCCAAGCGAAACACATGATTTAACTTCAAATCTATACGAAGTAGAAGGCTTAGCTTCAAATTCATGCGAGACAAATGATTTAGATTCAGATACTTGAGATATAAGTTATATAGCTTCAAGTGCAGGCGGAACTAACGAGTTAGCTTCAAAT
Organism: Megalopta genalis; assembly: GCF_051020955.1. Classification (NCBI taxonomy): domain Eukaryota; kingdom Metazoa; phylum Arthropoda; class Insecta; order Hymenoptera; family Halictidae; genus Megalopta; species Megalopta genalis. The sequence goes on from NW_027476825.1 coordinate 14,018, forward strand.
CCATGCGAAACAAATGATTTAGCTTCAAACATTTGGGATATAAGTGATATTGCTTCAAATGCAGAAGAATCAAACGAGTTAGCTTCAAAATCCATGCAATACATATCATTTAACTTCAAATCTATACGAAGTAGAAGGCTTAGCTACCAATTCATGTGAAGCAAATGATTTAGATTCAGATACTTGCGATATAAGTGATATAGCTTCAAATGCAGGAGAAACAAACGAGTTAGCATCAAATCCAAGCAAAACACATGATTTAGCCGCAAATCAATGCGATGTAGAAGTTTTACCTTCAAATCCATGCGAAACAAATGATTCAGCTTCAAACAATTGGGATATAAGTGATATAGCTTCAAATGCAGACGAAACAAACGAGTTAGCTTCAAATCCATGCGAAACACATGATTTAGCTGCAAATCAATGCGATGTAGAAGGTTTAGCTTCAAATCCATGCGAAACAAATGATTTAGCTTCAGATACTAGGGATATAAGTGATACAGCTTCAAATGTAGACGAAACAAACGAGTTAACTACCAATCCAATCGAAACATCTGATTTAGCTTCAAATCAATGCGATACATTTCATTTAGCTTCAAATCGATACGAAGTAGATGGCTTAGCTTCAAATCCATACGAAACAAATGATTTAGCTTCAAACACTTGAGATGTAAGTGATACTTCTTCAAATGCAGACGAAACAAACGAGTTAGCTTCAAACCCAAGCAAGTCACATGATTTAGCTTCAAATCAATGCGTTGTAGAAGGTTTAGCTTCAAATCCATGCGAAACAAATGATTTAGCTTCAAACAATTGAGATATAAGTGATATAGCTTCAAATGCAGACGAATCAAACGAGTTAGCTTCAAAATCCATGCAATACATATCATGTAACTTAAAATCTATACGAAGTAGAAGGCTTAGCTACCAATTCATGCGAAGCAAATGATTTAGATTCAGATACTTGCGATATAAGTGATATAGCTTCAAATGCAGGAGAAACAAACGAGTTAGCATCAAATCCAAGCAAAACACATGATTCAGCCGCAAATCAATGCGATGTAGAAGTTTTAGCTTCAAATCCATGCGAAACAAATGATTCAGCTTCAAACAATTGGGATATAAGTGATATAGCTTCAAATGTAGACGAAACAAACGAGTTAGCTTCAAATCCATGCGAAACACATGATTTAGCTGCAAATCAATGCGATGTAGAAGGTTTAGCTTCAAATCCATGCGAAACAAATGATTTAGCTTCAGATACTTGCGATATAAGTGATACAGCTTCAAATGTAGACGAAACAAACGAGTTAACTTCCAATCCAATCGAAACACCTGATTTAGCTTCAAATCAATGCGATGTTGAAGGTTTATCTTCAAATCCATGCGAAACAAATGATTTAGTTTCAAACGCTTGGGATATAAGTGATATATCTTCAAATGCAGGGGCAACGAACAAGTTAGCTTCAAATCCATGCAAAACACATGATTAAGCTTCTAATCGATTCGAAGTAGAAGGATTAGCTTCAAATCCATGCGAAGCAAATGATTGAGCTTCAAACATTGGGATATAGGTGATATACCTTCAAATGCAGACGAATCAAACGAGTTAGCTTCAAATCCATGCGATACATTTCATTTAGCTTCAAATCGATACGAAGTAGAAGGCTTAGCTTCAAATCCATGCGAAACAAATGATTTAGCTTCAAACACTTGAGATGTAAGTGATACTTCTTCAAATGCAGACGAATCAAACGAGTTAGCTTCAAAATCCATGCAATACATATCATTTAACTTCAAATCTATACGAAGTAGAAGGCTTAGCTACCAATTCATGCGAAGCAAATGATTTAGATTCAAACACTTGAGATATAAGTGATACTTCTTCAAATGCAGACGAATCAAACGAGTTAGCTTCAAAAACCATGCAATACATATCATTTAACTTCAAATCTATACGAAGTAGAAGGCTTAGCTACCAATTCATGCGAAGCAAATGATTTAGATTCAGATACTTGCGATATAAGTGATATAGCTTCAAATGCAGGAGAAACAAACGAGTTAGCATCAAATCCAAGCAAAACACATGATTTAGCCGCAAATCAATGCGATGTAGTAGTTTTAGCTTCAAATCCATGCGAAACAAATGATTCAGCTTCAAACAATTGGGATATAAGTGATATAGCTTCAAATGTAGACGAAACAAACGAGGTAACTTCCAATCCAATCGAAACATCTGATTTAGCTTCAAATCAATGCGATGTTGAAGGTTTAGCTTCAAATCCATGCGAAAAAAATGATTTAGTTTCAAACGCTTGGGATATAAGTGATATAGCTTCAAATGTAGGGGCAACGAACAAGTTAGCTTCAAATCCGTGCAAAACACATGATTAAGCTTCTAATCGATGCGAAGTAGAAGGATTAGCTTCAAATCCATGCGAAATAAATGGTTTAGCTACAAATACTTGTGATATACGTTATTTAGATTAAATTGCATGCGCAACAAACGAATCAGCTTCAAATCCATGTGAAACCCATGATTTAGCAGCAAATCAATGCGATGTAGAAGGTTTAGCTTCAAATCCATGCGAAACAAATGATTTAGCTTCAGATACTAGGGATATAGGTGATATAGCTTCAAATGCAGATGAAACAAACGAGTTAGCTTCAAATCCATGCGAAACCAATGATTTAGCTTCACATACTTGCGATATAAGTGAAATAGCTACAACGCAGACGAAACAAACGAGTTAGCTTCAAATCCATTCAAAACACATGATTAAGCTTCTAATCGATGCGAAGTAGAAGGATTAGCTTCAAATCCATGCGAAGCAAATGATTGAGCTTCAAACACTTGGGATATAGGTGATATAGCTTCAAATCCATGCAAAACACATGATTAATCTTCAAATCAATGCTATGTGGAAGGTTTAGTTTCAAATTCATGCGACACAAATAATTTAGCTTGAGATACTTGTGATATAAGTGATATAGCTTCAAATGCTGGCGAAACGAACGCGCCAGCTTCATATCCATGCGAAACACATGATTTTGCTTCAAATAAAAGCGAAAAAACACGATTTTGCTACAAATTAATGCAATGTAGAAGGTTTAGCATGAAATCCATGCGACACAAATGATTTGGCTTCAAATACTTGCGATATAAATGATATAGCTTCAAATGCAGCCGAAACAAACGAGTTAGCTTCAAATCCATGCAAAACACATGATTTAGCCGCAAATCAATGCGATGTAGAATTTTTAGCTTCAAATCCATGCGAAACAAATGATTCAGCTTAAAACAATTGGGATATAAGTGATATAGCTTCAAATGCGGACGAATCAAACGAGGTAGCTTCAAAATTCATGCGATACATATCATTTAACTTCAAATCGTTACGAAGTAGAAGGCTTAGCTTCAAATCCATGTGAAATAAATGATTTAGATTCAGATACTTGAGATATAAGTTATATAGCTTCAAATGCAGGCGAAACTAACGAGTTAGCTTCAAAATCCATGCGATACACATGATTTAGCTTCAAATCAATGCGAGGTAGAAGGCTTATCTTGAAATCCATGAGAAGCAAATGATTTAGGTTCAGATACTTACGATATAAGTGATATAGCTTCAAATGCAGACGAAAGAAACGAGTTAGATTCAAATCCAAGCGAAACACATGATTTAGTGTCAAATCAATGCGATGTAGAAGGTTTAGCTTCAAATCCAAGCGGAACACGTGATTTAGCTTCAAATCAATGAGATGTAGAATGTTTCGATTCGAATCCATGCGACACAAATGATTTGGCTTAAAATACTTTCGATATATGAGACATAGCTTCCAATGCAGACGAAACAAACGAGCTAGCTTCAACCACAAGCGAAACACATGATTTAGCTTCAAATCAATGAGATGTAGAAGGTTTAGATTCAAATCCATGCGACACAAATGATTTGGCTTCAAATACTTGCGATATAAATGATATAGCTTCAAATGCAGCCGAAACAAACGAGTTAGCTTCAAATCCATGCAAAACACATGATTTAGCTGAAAATCAATGCGATGCAGAAGGTTTAGCTTCAAATCCAACCGGAACACGTGATTTAGCTTCAAATCAATGAGATGTAGAATGTTTAGCTTCAAATCCATGCGACACAAATGATTTGGCTTCAAATACTTGCGATATAAATGATATAGCTTCAAATGCAGCCGAAACAAACGAGTTAGCTTCAAATCCATGCAAAACACATGATTTAGCCGCAAATCAATGCGATGTAGAATTTTTAGCTTCAAATCCATGCGAAACAAATGATTCAGCTTAAAACAATTGGAATATAAGTGATATAGCTTCAAATGCGGACGAATCAAACGAGTTAGCTTCAAAATTCATGCGATACATATCATTTAACTTCAAATCGATACGAAGTAGAAGGCTTAGCTTCAAATCCATGTGAAATAAATGATTTAGATTCAGATACTTGAGATATAAGTTATATAGCTTCAAATGCAGGCGAAACTAACGAGTCAGCTTCAAAATCCATGCGATACACATGATTTAGCTTCAAATCAATGCGAGGTAGAACTCTTATCTTGAAATCCATGAGAAACAAATGATTTAGGTTCAGATACTTGCGATATAAGTGATATAGCTTCAAATGCAGACGAAAGAAACGAGTTAGATTCAAATCCAAGCGAAACACATGATTTAGTGTCAAATCAATGCGATGTAGAAGGTTTAGCTTCAAATCCAAGCGGAACACGTGATTTAGCTTCAAATCAATGAGATGTAGAATGTTTAGCTTCAAATCCATGCGACACAAATGATTTGGCTTCAAATACTTGCGATATAAATGATATAGCTTCAAATGCAGCCGAAACAAACGAGTTAGCTTCAAATCCATGCAAAACACATGATTTAGCCGCAAATCAATGCGATGTAGAATTTTTAGCTTCAAATCCATGCGAAACAAATGATTCAGCTTAAAACAATTGGGATATAAGTGATATAGCTTCAAATGCGGACGAATCAAACGAGTTAGCTTCAAAATTCATGCGATACATATCATTTAACTTCAAATCGATACGAAGTAGAAGGCTTAGCTTCAAATCCATGTGAAACAAATGATTTAGGTTCAGATACTTGCGATATAAGTGATATAGCTTCAAATGCAGACGAAAGAAACGAGTTAGATTCAAATCCAAGCGAAACACATGATTTAGTGTCAAATCAATGCGATGTAGAAGGTTTAGCTTCAAATCCAAGCGGAACACTTGATTTAGCTTCAAATCAATGAGATGTAGAATGTGTCGATTCGAATCCATGCGACACAAATGATTTGGCTTCAAATACTTACGATATAAGTGACATAGCTTCCAATGCAGACGAAACAAACGAGCTAGCTTCAACCACAAGCGAAACACATGATTTAGCTTCAAATCAATGAGATGTAGAAGGTTTAGATTCAAATCCATGCGACACAAATGATTTGGCTTCAAATACTTGCGATATAAATGATATAGCTTCAAATGCAGCCGAAACAAACGAGTTAGCTTCAAATCCATGCAAAACACATGATTTAGCTGAAAATCAATGCGATGCAGAAGGTTTAGCTTCAAATCCAACCGGAACACGTGATTTAGCTTCAAATCAATGAGATGTAGAATGTTTAGCTTCAAATCCATGCGACACTTGAGATGTAAGTGATACTTCTTCAAATGCAGACGAATCAAACGAGTTAGCTTCAAAATCCATGCAATACATATCATTTAACTTCAAATCTATACGAAGTAGAAGGCTTAGCTACCAATTCATGCGAAGCAAATGATTTAGATTCAAACACTTGAGATATAAGTGATACTTCTTCAAATGCAGACGAATCAAACGAGTTAGCTTCAAAAACCATGCAATACATATCATTTAACTTCAAATCTATACGAAGTAGAAGGCTTAGCTACCAATTCATGCGAAGCAAATGATTTAGATTCAGATACTTGCGATATAAGTGATATAGCTTCAAATGCAGGAGAAACAAACGAGTTAGCATCAAATCCAAGCAAAACACATGATTTAGCCGCAAATCAATGCGATGTAGTAGTTTTAGCTTCAAATCCATGCGAAACAAATGATTCAGCTTCAAACAATTGGGATATAAGTGATATAGCTTCAAATGTAGACGAAACAAACGAGGTAACTTCCAATCCAATCGAAACATCTGATTTAGCTTCAAATCAATGCGATGTTGAAGGTTTAGCTTCAAATCCATGCGAAAAAAATGATTTAGTTTCAAACGCTTGGGATATAAGTGATATAGCTTCAAATGTAGGGGCAACGAACAAGTTAGCTTCAAATCCGTGCAAAACACATGATTAAGCTTCTAATCGATGCGAAGTAGAAGGATTAGCTTCAAATCCATGCGAAATAAATGGTTTAGCTACAAATACTTGTGATATACGTTATTTAGATTAAATTGCATGCGCAACAAACGAATCAGCTTCAAATCCATGTGAAACCCATGATTTAGCAGCAAATCAATGCGATGTAGAAGGTTTAGCTTCAAATCCATGCGAAACAAATGATTTAGCTTCAGATACTAGGGATATAGGTGATATAGCTTCAAATGCAGATGAAACAAACGAGTTAGCTTCAAATCCATGCGAAACCAATGATTTAGCTTCACATACTTGCGATATAAGTGAAATAGCTACAACGCAGACGAAACAAACGAGTTAGCTTCAAATCCATGCAAAACACATGATTAAGCTTCTAATCGATGCGAAGTAGAAGGATTAGCTTCAAATCCATGCGAAGCAAATGATTGAGCTTCAAACACTTGGGATATAGGTGATATAGCTTCAAATCCATGCAAAACACATGATTAATCTTCAAATCAATGCTATGTGGAAGGTTTAGTTTCAAATTCATGCGACACAAATCCATGCGAAACAAATGATTCAGCTTAAAACAATTGGAATATAAGTGATATAGCTTCAAATGCGGACGAATCAAACGAGTTAGCTTCAAAATTCATGCGATACATATCATTTAACTTCAAATCGATACGAAGTAGAAGGCTTAGCTTCAAATCCATGTGAAATAAATGATTTAGATTCAGATACTTGAGATATAAGTTATATAGCTTCAAATGCAGGCGAAACTAACGAGTCAGCTTCAAAATCCATGCGATACACATGATTTAGCTTCAAATCAATGCGAGGTAGAACTCTTATCTTGAAATCCATGAGAAACAAATGATTTAGGTTCAGATACTTGCGATATAAGTGATATAGCTTCAAATGCAGACGAAAGAAACGAGTTAGATTCAAATCCAAGCGAAACACATGATTTAGTGTCAAATCAATGCGATGTAGAAGGTTTAGCTTCAAATCCAAGCGGAACACGTGATTTAGCTTCAAATCAATGAGATGTAGAATGTTTAGCTTCAAATCCATGCGACACAAATGATTTGGCTTCAAATACTTGCGATATAAATGATATAGCTTCAAATGCAGCCGAAACAAACGAGTTAGCTTCAAATCCATGCAAAACACATGATTTAGCCGCAAATCAATGCGATGTAGAATTTTTAGCTTCAAATCCATGCGAAACAAATGATTCAGCTTAAAACAATTGGGATATAAGTGATATAGCTTCAAATGCGGACGAATCAAACGAGTTAGCTTCAAAATTCATGCGATACATATCATTTAACTTCAAATCGATACGAAGTAGAAGGCTTAGCTTCAAATCCATGTGAAACAAATGATTTAGGTTCAGATACTTGCGATATAAGTGATATAGCTTCAAATGCAGACGAAAGAAACGAGTTAGATTCAAATCCAAGCGAAACACATGATTTAGTGTCAAATCAATGCGATGTAGAAGGTTTAGCTTCAAATCCAAGCGGAACACTTGATTTAGCTTCAAATCAATGAGATGTAGAATGTGTCGATTCGAATCCATGCGACACAAATGATTTGGCTTCAAATACTTACGATATAAGTGACATAGCTTCCAATGCAGACGAAACAAACGAGCTAGCTTCAACCACAAGCGAAACACATGATTTAGCTTCAAATCAATGAGATGTAGAAGGTTTAGATTCAAATCCATGCGACACAAATGATTTGGCTTCAAATACTTGCGATATAAATGATATAGCTTCAAATGCAGCCGAAACAAACGAGTTAGCTTCAAATCCATGCAAAACACATGATTTAGCTGAAAATCAATGCGATGCAGAAGGTTTAGCTTCAAATCCAACCGGAACACGTGATTTAGCTTCAAATCAATGAGATGTAGAATGTTTAGCTTCAAATCCATGCGACACAAATGATTTGGCTTCAAATACTTGCGATATAAATGATATAGCTTCAAATGCAGCCGAAACAAACGAGTTAGCTTCAAATCCATGCAAAACACATGATTTAGCCGCAAATCAATGCGATGTAGAATTTTTAGCTTCAAATCCATGCGAAACAAATGATTCAGCTTCAAACAATTGGGATATAAGTGATATAGCTTCAAATGCGGACGAATCAAACGAGTTAGCTTCAAAATTCATGCGATGCATATCATTTAACTTCAAATCGATACGAAGTAGAAGGCTTAGCTTCAAATCCATGTGAAATAAATGATTTAGATTCAGATACTTGAGATATAAGTTATATAGCATCAAATGCAGGCGAAACTAACGAGTTAGCTTCAAAATCCATGCGATACACATGATTTAGCTTCAAATCAATGCGAGGTAGAACTCTTATCTTGAAATCCATGAGAAACAAATGATTTAGGTTGAGATACTTGCGATATAAGTGATCTAGCTTCAAATGCAGACGAAACAAACGAGTTAGCTTCAAATCCATGCAAAACACATGATTTAGCAGCAAATCAATGCGATGTAGAAGTTTTAGGTTCAAATCCATGCGAAACAAATGATTTAGCTTCAGGTACTTGCGATATAACTGATATAGCTTCAAATGCAGGGGAAACAGGCGAGTTAGCATCAAATCCATGCAAAACACATGATTTAGCGTCAAATCAATGCGATGCAGCGGGTTTAGCGTCAAATCCAAGCGAAACAAATGATTTAGCTTCAAATCAATGCGATGTAGAAGTTTTAGCTTCATATCCAAGCGGATCACGTAATTTAGCTTCAAATCAATGCGATGTAGAGGGTTTAGCTTGAAATCCATGCGAGACAAATTATTGAGCTTCAAACACTTGCGATATAAGTGATATAGCTTCCAATGCAGACGAAACAAACGAGCTAGCTTCAAATACAAGCAAAACACATGATTTAGCTTCAAATCAATGAGATGTAGAAGGTTTAGATTCAAACCATGCGACACAAATGATTTGGCTTCAAATACTTGCGATATAAATGATATAGCTTCAAATGCAGCCGAAACAAACGAGTTAGCTTCAAATCCATGCAAAACACATGATTAAGCTTCTAATCGATGCGAAGTAGAAGGATTAGCATCAAATCCATGCGAAGCAAATGATTGAGCTTCAAACACTTGGGATATAGGTGATATAGCTTCAAATGCAGGCAAAACTGACGAGTTTGCATCAAATCCAAGCAAAACACATGATTTAGCTTCAAATCAATGCGATGCAGAAGGTTAAGCTTCAAATCCAAGCGAAACACATGATTTAACTTCAAATCTATACGAAGTAGAAGGCTTAGCTTCAAATTCATGCGAGACAAATGATTTAGATTCAGATACTTGAGATATAAGTGATATAGCTTCAAATGCAGGGGAAACAAACGAGTTAGCATCAAATCCATGCAAAACACATGATGTAGCTTCAAATCAATGCGATGCAGAAGGTTTAGCTTCAAATCCAAGCGAAACACATGATTTAGCTTGAAATCAATGCGATGTAGAAGGCGTAGCTTCAAATCCATGCGAAACAAATGATTTAGATTCAGATACTTGAGATATAAGTTATATAGCTTCAAGTGCAGGCGGAACTAACGAGTTAGCTTCAAATCCATGCGAAACACATGATTTAGCTTCGAATCAATGCGAGGTAGAAGGTATAGCTTCAAATCCAAGCGGAACACATGATTTAGCTTCAAATCAATGAGATGTAGAATGTTTAGATTCAAATGCATGCGACACAAATGATTTGGCTTCAAACACTTGTGATATAAGTGATATAGCTTCAAATGCAGACGAATCGAACGAGTTAGCTTCAAATCCAAGCAAGTCACATGATTTAGCTTCAAATCAATGCGTTGTAGAAGGTTTAGCTTCAAATCCATGCGAAACAAATGATTTAGCTTCAAACATTTGGGATATAAGTGATATTGCTTCAAATGCAGAAGAATCAAACGAGTTAGCTTCAAAATCCATGCAATACATATCATTTAACTTCAAATCTATACGAAGTAGAAGGCTTAGCTACCAATTCATGTGAAGCAAATGATTTAGATTCAGATACTTGCGATATAAGTGATATAGCTTCAAATGCAGGAGAAACAAACGAGTTAGCATCAAATCCAAGCAAAACACATGATTTAGCCGCAAATCAATGCGATGTAGAAGTTTTACCTTCAAATCCATGCGAAACAAATGATTCAGCTTCAAACAATTGGGATATAAGTGATATAGCTTCAAATGCAGACGAAACAAACGAGTTAGCTTCAAATCCATGCGAAACACATGATTTAGCTGCAAATCAATGCGATGTAGAAGGTTTAGCTTCAAATCCATGCGAAACAAATGATTTAGCTTCAGATACTAGGGATATAAGTGATACAGCTTCAAATGTAGACGAAACAAACGAGTTAACTACCAATCCAATCGAAACATCTGATTTAGCTTCAAATCAATGCGATACATTTCATTTAGCTTCAAATCGATACGAAGTAGATGGCTTAGCTTCAAATCCATACGAAACAAATGATTTAGCTTCAAACACTTGAGATGTAAGTGATACTTCTTCAAATGCAGACGAAACAAACGAGTTAGCTTCAAACCCAAGCAAGTCACATGATTTAGCCGCAAATCAATGCGATGTAGTAGTTGTAGATTCAAATCCATGCAAAACAAGTGATTCAGCTTCAAACTATTGGGATATAAGTGATATAGCTTCAAATGCGGACGAATCAAACGAGTTAGCTTCAAAATCCATGCGATACATATCATTTAAGTTCAAATCGATACGAAGTATAAGGCTTAGCTTCAAATCCATGTGAAACAAATGATTTAGATTCAGATACTTGAGATCTAAGTTATATAGCTACTAATGCAGGCGAAACTAACGAGTTAGCTTCAGAATCCATGCGATACACATGATTTAGCTTCAAATCAATGCGAGGTAGAAGGCTTATCTTGAAATCCATGAGAAACAAATGATTTAGGTTCAGATACTTGCGATATAAGTGATACAGCTTCAAATGCAGACGAAAGAAACGAGTTAGATTCAAATCCATGCAAAACACATGATTTAGCTGAAAATCAATGCGATGCAGAAGGTTTAGCTTCAAATCCAACCGGAACACGTGATTTAGCTTCAAATCAATGAGATGTAGAATGTTTAGCTTCAATTCCATGCGACACAAATGATTTGGCTTCAAATACTTGCGATATAAATGATATAGCTTCAAATGCAGCCGAAACAAACGAGTTAGCTTCAAATCCATGCAAAACACATGATTTAGCCGCAAATCAATGCGATGTAGAATTTTTAGCTTCAAATCCATGCGAAACAAATGATTCAGCTTAAAACAATTGGTATATAAGTGATATAGCTTCAAATGCGGACGAATCAAACGAGTTAGCTTCAAAATTCATGCGATACATATCATTTAACTTCAAATCGATACGAAGTAGAAGGCTTAGCTTCAAATCCATGTGAAACAAATGATTTAGGTTCAGATACTTGCGATATAAGTGATATAGCTTCAAATGCGGACGAATCAAACGAGTTAGCTTCAAAATTCATGCGATACATATCATTTAACTTCAAATCGATACGAAGTAGAAGGCTTAGCTTCAAATCCATGTGAAATAAATGATTTAGATTCAGATACTTGAGATATAAGTTATATAGCATCAAATGCAGGCGAAACTAACGAGTTAGCTTCAAAATCCATGCGATACACATGATTTAGCTTCAAATCAATGCGAGGTAGAACTCTTATCTTGAAATCCATGAGAAACAAATGATTTAGGTTGAGATACTTGCGATATAAGTGATCTAGCTTCAAATGCAGACGAAACAAACGAGTTAGCTTCAAATCCATGCAAAACACATGATTTAGCAGCAAATCAATGCGATGTAGAAGTTTTAGGTTCAAATCCATGCGAAACAAATGATTTAGCTTCAGGTACTTGCGATATAACTGATATAGCTTCAAATGCAGGGGAAACAGGCGAGTTAGCATCAAATCCATGCAAAACACATGATTTAGCGTCAAATCAATGCGATGCAGCGGGTTTAGCGTCAAATCCAAGCGAAACAAATGATTTAGCTTCAAATCAATGCGATGTAGAAGTTTTAGCTTCAAATCCAAGCGGATCACGTAATTTAGCTTCAAATCAATGCGATGTAGAGGGTTTAGCTTGAAATCCATGCGAGACAAATTATTGAGCTTCAAACACTTGCGATATAAGTGATATAGCTTCCAATGCAGACGAAACAAACGAGCTAGCTTCAAATACAAGCGAAACACATGATTTAGCTTCAAATCAATGAGATGTAGAAGGTTTAGATTCAAATCCATGCGACACAAATGATTTAGCTTCAAACACTCGAGATATAAGTGATACTTCTTCAAATGCAGCCGAAACAAACGAGTTATCTTCAAATCCATGCAAAACACATGATTTAGCTGAAAATCAATGCGATGCAGAAGGTTTAGCTTCAAATCCAACCGGAACACGTGATTTAGCTTCAAATCAATGAGATGTAGCATGTTTAGCTTCAAATCCATGCGACACAAATGATTTGGCTTCAAATACTTGCGATATAAATGATATAGCTTCAAATGCAGCCGAAACAAACGAGTTAGCTTCAAATCCAAACGAATCACATGATTTAGCTTCAAATCAATGCGATTTAGAAGGCTAGGTTTCAAATCCATGCGAAACGTATAGTATGGAATCATATACTTGTTTTATACATGATTTAGCTTCAACTGCATGCGAAACAAACGAATTAGGTTCAAATTCAACCGAAACACATAATTTAGCTTCAAATCAATGCGAAGTAGAAGGCTTAGCTTCAAATCCATGCGAAACACATGATTTAGCTTCAAATCAATGCGATTTAGAAGGCTAGGTTTCAAATCCATGCGAAACGTATAGTATGGAATCATATACTTGTTTTATACATGATTTAGCTTCAACTGCATGCGAAACAAACGAATTAGGTTCAAATTCAACCGAAACACATAATTTAGCTTCAAATCAATGCGAAGTAGAAGGCTTAGCTTCAAATCCATGCGAAACTCATGATTTAGCAGCAAATCAATGCGATGTAGAAGGTTTAGCTTCAAATCCATGCGAAACAAATGATTTAGCTTCAGATACTAGGGATATAGGTGATATAGCTTCAAATGCAGATGAAACAAACGAGTTAGCTTCAAATCCATGCGAAACCAATGATTTAGCTTCACATACTTGCGATATAAGTGAAATAGCTACAACGCAGACGAAACAAACGAGTTAGCTTCAAATCCATGCAAAACACATGATTAAGCTTCTAATCGATGCGAAGTAGAAGGATTAGCTTCAAATCCATGCGAAGCAAATGATTGAGCTTCAAACACTTGGGATATAGGTGATATAGCTTCAAATCCATGCAAAACACATGATTAATCTTCAAATCAATGCTATGTGGAAGGTTTAGTTTCAAATTCATGCGACACAAATGATTTAGCTTGAGATACTTGTGATATAAGTAATATAGCTTCAAATGCTGTCGAAACGAACGCGCCAGCTTCATATCCATGCGAAACACATGATTTTGCTCCAGATGCTTGCGATATAAGTGATATAGCTTCAAATGCAAACGAAACAAACGAGTAAGCTACAAATCCATGAGAAACACATGATTTTGCTTCAAATAAAAGCGAAAAAACACGATTTAGCTACAAATTAATGCAATGTAGAAGGTTTAGCATGAAATCCATGCGAAACAAATGGTTTAGCTTCAGATACCTGCGATATAAGTGATATAGCTTCAAATGTAGACGAAATAAACAAGTTAGCTTCAAAATGCATGCGATACACATGATTTAGCCTTAAATCTTTGCGAAGTAGAAGGCTTATCATCAAATCCATGTTAAACAAATGATTTAGCTTCAGATACTTGCGATATAAGTGATAAAGCTTCAATGCAGACGAAACAAACGAGTTAGCTTCAAATCCACCCAAAATAAATGAGTTACATTCAAACACTTGGGATATAAGTGATATAGCTTAAAATGCAGACGAATCTATCGAGTTAGCTTGAAAATCCATGCGATACATATCATTTAGCTTCAAATCGATAGGAAGTAGAAGGCTTAGCTTCAAATCCATGCGAAACAAATGATTTAGGATCAGATACTTGCGATATAAGTGATATAGATTCAAATGCTGGAGAAACCAACGAGTTTGCTCCAAATATATGCGAAACAACTGATTTAGCTTCAAATCAATGCGAGGTAGAAGGCTTATCTTGAAATCCATGAGAAACAAATGATTTAGGTTCAGATACTTGCGATATAAGTGATATAGCTTCAAATGCAGACGAGAGAAACGAGTTAAATTCAAATCCAAGCGAAACACATGATTTAGTGTCAAATCAATGCGATGTAGAAGGATTAGCTTCAAATCCAAGCGGAACACGTGATTTAGCTTCAAATCAATGATATGTAGAATGTTTCGATTCGAATCCACGCGACACAAATGATTTGGCTTCAAATACTTACGATATAAGTGACATAGCTTCCAATGCAGACGAAACAAACGAGCTAGCTTCAAATACAAGCAAAACACATGATTTAGCTTCAAATCAATGCGATGTAGAAGGTTTAGCTTCAAATCCAAGCGGAACACGTGATTTAGCTTCAAATCAATGAGATGTAGAATGTTTCGATTCGAATCCATGCGACACAGATGATTTGGCTTCAAATACTTACGATATAAGTGACATAGCTTCCAATGCAGACGAAACAAACGAGCTAGCTTCAACCACAAGCGAAACACATGATTTAGCTTCAAATCAATGAGATGTAGAAGGTTTAGATTCAAATCCATGCGACACAAATGATTTGGCTTCAAATACTTGCGATATAAATGATATAGCTTCAAATGCAGCCGAAACAAACGAGTTAGCTTCAAATCCATGCAAAACACATGATTTAGCTGAAAATCAATGCGATGCAGAAGGTTTAGCTTCAAATCCAACCGGAACACGTGATTTAGCTTCAAATCAATGAGATGTAGAATGTTTAGCTTCAAATCCATGCGACACAAATGATTTGGCTTCAAATACTTGCGATATAAATGATATAGCTTCAAATGCAGCCGCAACAAACGAGTTAGCTTCAAATCCATGCAAAACACATGATTTAGCCGCAAATCAATGCGATGTAGAATTTCTAGCTTCAAATCCATGCGAAACAAATGATTCAGCTTCAAACAATTGGGATATAAGTGATATAGCTTCAAATGCGGACGAATCAAACGAGTTAGCTTCAAAATTCATGCGATACATATCATTTAACTTCAAATCGATACGAAGTAGAAGGCTTAGCTTCAAATCCATGTGAAATAAATGATTTAGATTCAGATACTTGAGATATAAGTTCTATAGCTTCAAATGCAGGCGAAACTAACGAGTTAGCTTCAAAATCCATGCGATACACATGATTTAGCTTCAAATCAATGCGAGGTAGAACTCTTATCTTGAAATCCATGAGAAACAAATGATTTAGGTTCAGATACTTGCGATATAAGTGATCTAGCTTCAAATGCAGACGAAACAAACGAGTTAGCTTCAAATCCATGCAAAACACATGATTAAGCTTCTAATCGATGCGATGTAGAAGGCTTATCTTCAAATCCATGCGAGACAAATGATTTAGCTTCAAACATTCGAGATATATGTGATACTTCTTCAAATGCAGCCGAAGCAAACGAGTTAGCTTCAAATCCAAGCGAATCACATGATTTAGCTTCAAATCAATGCGATGTAGAAGGTTTAGATTCAAATCCATGCGAAACAAATGATTTAGCTTCAAACAATTGGGATATAAATGATATAGCTTCAAATGTAGACGTATCAAACGTGTTAGCTTCAAAATCCATGCGATACATATCATTTAGCATCAAATCGACACGGAGTAGACGGCTTAGCTTCAAATCCATGCGTGACAAATGATTTAGGTTGAGATACTTGCGATATAAGTAATATAGCTTCAAATGCTGGCGAAACTAACGAGTTAGCTACAAATCCATACGGAACAAATGATTTAGCTTCAAATAATGCGATTTAGAAGGTTTAGCATCAAATCCATACGAAAGAAATCATTTAGCTTCAGATTCTTGCGATATAAGTGATATTGCTTCAAATGCAGACGCAGCAAACGAGTTAGCTTCAAATCCATGCGAAATAAAAGTTTGAGCTTCAAACACTTGGGATATAGGTGATATAGCTTCAACTGCATGCGAAACAGACGAGTTAGGTTCAAACCCAAGCGATACACATGATTTAGCTTCAAATCAATTCGAAGTAGAAGGCTTAGCTTCAAATCCATGCAAAACAAATGATTCAGCTTCAAACGCTTGGGGTATAAGTGATATAGCTTCAAATGCAGACGAACCGGACGAGTTCGCTTCAAATCCACGCGACACAAATGATTTAGCTTCAGATAGCTGCAATATAAGTGTTGTGGATTCATATGCAGACGAAACAAACGAGTTAGCTTCATATCCAAGCGAAACACATGATTTAGCTTCAAATCAATGCGATGTATAATATTTAGCTTCAAATCCATGCGAAACCAATAATTTAGGTTCACATACTTGCGATATAAGTGAAATAGCTTCAAACGCAGACGATACAAACGAGTTAGCTTCAAATCCACGCGAATCACATGATTTAGATTCAAATCAATGTGATTTAGAAGGTTTAGCTTCAAATCCAAGCGAAACATATGATTTTGCTTCAAATCATTGCGATGTAGAAGGTTTAGCTTCAAATCCATGCGAAACAAATGATTTAGCTTCAAACACTTGGGACATAAGTGATAAAGCTTCAAATGCAGACAAATCAAACGAGTTTGCTTGAAAATCCATGCGATACACATGATTTAGCTTTAAATCACTTCGAAGTAGAAGGCTTTGGTTCAAATCCATGCGAAACAAATGATTTAGGCTCAGATACTTGGGATATAAGTGATATAGCTTCAAGTGCTGGGGAAACAAACGAGTTAGCTTCAAATCCATGCAAAACACTTGATTAAGCTTCAACTCAATGCTATGTAGAAGGTTTAGCTTCAACTCCATGCGACAGAAATGATTTAGCTTCAACCACTTGGGATATGAGTGTTATAGCATCAAATGCGGGCGAAACGAACGAGTTAGCTTCAAATCCATGCGAAACACATGATTTAGCAGCAACTCAATGCGATGTAGAAGGTTCAGCTTGACATCCATGCGAAACAAATGATTTAGCATCAGATACTTGCGACATAACTGATATATATTCAAATGCAGGGGAAACAAACGAGTTAGCATAAAATCCATGCAAAACACATGATTTAGCTTCAAATCAATGCGATGTAGAATGTTTAGTTTCAAATCCTTGCGAAACACATGAAATAGCTTCAAGTCAATGCGAAGTAGAAGGCTTAGTTTCAAATCCATGCGAAACGAATAGTATAGCTTCAAATACTTGTTCTATACATGATTTAGTTTCATCTGCATGCGAAACAAACGAATTAGGTTCAAATTCAACCGAAACACATGATTTAGCTTCAAATCAATGCGCAGTAGAAGGCTCAGCTACAAATCAATGCAAATCGAATGGTTTCGCTACAAATACTTGTGACATACATTATTTAGCTTCAAATGCAGGCGAAACAAACGACTTAGCTTCAAATCCATGCGAAACACATGATTTAGCTTCAAATTAATTCGAAACACATGTCTTAGCTTAATATTCATGCGAAACAAATGGTTCAGCTTCAAATACTCTTGATATACATGATTCAGCTTCAACTGCATGTGAAACAAACGAGTTAGCTTCAAATTCAAGCGAAACACATGATTCAGCTTCAAATCAATGCTATGTAGAAGGTTTAGCTTCAAATACGTGCGAAACAAATGATTTAGCATCAGATACTTGCGATATAGGTAATATAGGTTCAAATGCAAGGGAAACAAAAGAGTTAGCTTCAAATCCATGCAAAACACATGATTAAGCTTCAAATCAATGCTATGTGGAAGGTTTAGCTTCAACTCCATGCGAAACAAATGATTTGGCTTCAAACACTTGGGATATAAGTGTTATAGCTTTAAATGCAGACGAATCAAACGAGTTAGCTTCAAAATCCATGCGATACATTTCATTTAGCTTCAAATCGATACGAAGTAGAAGGCTTAGCTACAAATCCATGCGAAACAAATGATTTAGCTTCATACAATTGGGATATAAGTGATATAGCTTTAAATGCAGACGAATCAAACGAGTTAGCTACAAAATCCATGCGATACATGTCATTTAACTTCAAATCTATACGAAGTAGAAGGCTTAGCTTCAAATTCATGCGAAACAAATGATTTAGATTCAGATACTTGCGATATAAGTTAAATGGATTCAAATGCAGGCGCAACTAACGAGTTAGCTTCAAATCCATGCGAAACACATGATTTAGCTGCAAATCCATGCGATGTAGAAGGTTTAGCTTCAAATCCATGCGAGACACATGATTTAGCTGCAAATCAAAGCGGTTTAGATGGTTCAGTTTCAAATCCATGCGAAACAAATGATTTAGCCTCAATTACTTGGGATATAAGTGATATAGCTTCAAATGCAGACGAATCAAACGAGATAGTTCAAATCCATGCGATACATTTAATTTAGCTTCAAATCGATACGAAGTAGAAGGCTTAACTTCAAATCCATGCGAAACAAATGATTTAGCTTCAAACACTTGAGATATAAGTGGTATTTCTTCAAATGCAGACGAAACAAACGAGTTAGCTTCAAATCCAAGCAAATCACATGATTTAGCTTCAAATAAATGCGTTGTAGAAGGTTTAGCTTCAAATCCATGCGAAACAAATGATTTAGCTTCAAACAGTTGGGATATAAGTGATATAGATTCAAATGCAGACGAATCAAACGAGTTAGCTACAAAATCCATGCGATACATGTCATTTAACTTCAAATCTATACGAAGTAGAAGGCTTTGCTACAAATTCATGCGAAACAAATGATTTAGATTCAGATACTTGCGATATAAGTTATATGGATTCAAATGCAGGCGCAACTAACGAGTTAGCTTCAAATCCATGCGAAACACATGATTTAGCTGCAAATCCATGCGATGTAGAAGGTTTAGCTTCAAATCCATGCGAAACACATGATTTAGCAGCAAATCAATGGGATGTAGAAGGTTTAGCTACAAATCCATGCGAAACAAATGATTTAGCTTCAGATACTAGCGATATATGTGATATAGATTCAAATGCAGACGAAACAAACGAGTTAGCTTCAAATCCAAGCGAAACACATGATTTAGCTTCAAATCAATGCGATGTAGAAGGTTTAGCTTCAAATCCATGCGAAACAAATGATATAGCTTCAGATACTAGCGATATAAGTGATATAGCTTCATATGCAGACGAAACAAACGAGTTAGATTCAAGTCCATCCAAGACACATGATTTTTCTTCAAATACCTGCGATATAAGTGATATAGCTTCAAATGCAGACGAAGCAAACGAGGTAGCTTCAAATCTATGCGTTGTAGAAGGTTTAGCTTCGAAGCCATGCGAAACCAATGATTTTGCTTAAGATACATGCGATATAAGTGATATAGCTTCAAATGCAGACGAAACAAACGAGTTAGCTACAAATCCAAGAGAATCACTCGATTTAGCTTCACATAAATGCGATTTAGAAGGTTTAGCTTCAAATACATGCGAAACAAATGATTTAGCTTCAGATACTTGCGATATAAGTGATATAGCATCAAATGCAAGCGAAACGAACGAGTTGGCTTCAAATCCATGCGGAAGACATGATTTAGCTGCAAATCAATGTGATGTAAAAGGTTTAGCTTCAAATCCATGCGAAACAAATGATTTAGCTTCAAATAGATACGAAGTAGAAGGCTTAGCATCAAATCCATGCGAAACAAATGATTTAGGTTCAGATACTTGCGATATAAGTGATATAGCTTCAAATGCAGGCGAAACGATCGAGTTAGCTTCAACTCCATTCGAAACACATGATTTAGCTTCAAATCAATGCGAAGTACAAGTCTTAGATTCAAATCCATACGGAACAAATGATTTAGCTTCCAATCAATGCGATGTAGAATGTATAGCTTCAAATCCATGAGATACAAATGATTTAGCTTCAGATACTTGCGACATAACTGATATAGCTTTAAATGCAGGCGACTCTAACGAGTTAGCTTCAGATCCATTGCGAAACACTTGATTTTGCTGCAAATCGATACGAAGTAGAAGGCTTAGCTTCAAATCCATGCGAAACAAATGATTTAGCTTCAAACACTTGAGATATAAGTGATATTTCTTCAAATGCAGACGAAACAAACGAGTTAGCTTCAAATCCAAGCAAATCACATGATTTAGCTTCAAATCAATGCGTTGTAGAAGGTTTAGCTTCAAATCCACGCGAAACAAATGATTTAGCTTCAATGAATTGGGATATAAGTGATATAGCTTCAAATGCAGACGAATCAATCGAGTTAGCTTCAAAATCCATGCGTTACATATCATTTAACTTCAAATCTATACGAAGTAGAAGGCGTAGCTCCAAATTCATGCGAAACAAATGATTTAGATTCAGATACTTGCGATATAAGTTATATGGATTCAAATGCAGGCGCAACTAACGAGTTAGCTTCAAATCCATGCGAAACACATGATTTAGCTGCAAATCCATGCGATGTAGAAGGTTTAGCTTCAAATCCATGCGAAACACATGATTTACCAGCAAATCAATGGGATGTAGAAGGTTTAGCTACAAATCCATGCGAAACAAATGATTTAGCTTCAGATATTAGCGATATATGTGATATAGCTTCAAATGCAGACGAAACAAACGAGTTAGCTTCAAATCCAAGTGAAACACATGATTTAGCTTCAAATCAATGCGATGTAGAAGGTTTAGCTTCAAATCCATGCGAAACAAATGATATAGCTTCAGATACTAGCGATACAAGTGATATAGCTTCATATGTAGACGAAACAAACGAGTTAGATTCAAGTCCATCCAAGACACATGATTTTTCTTCAAATACTTGCGATATAAGTGATATAGCTTCAAATGCAGACGAAGCAAGCGAGGTAGCTTCAAATCTATGCGTTGTAGAAGGTTTAGCTTCGAAGCCATGCGAAACCAATGATTTTGCTTAAGATACATGCGATATAAGTGATATAGCTTCAAATGCAGACGAAACAAACGAGTTAGCTACAAATCGAAGAGAATCACACGATTTAGCTTCAAATAAATGCGATTTAGAAGGTTTAGCTTCAAATACATGCGAAACAAATGATTTAGCTTCAAACAGTAGGGATATAAGTGATATAGCTTCAAATGCAGACGAATGAAACGAGTTAGCTACAAAATCCATGCGATACATGTCATTTAACTTCAAATCTATACGAAGTAGAAGGCTTAGCTTCAAATTCATGCGAAACAAATGATTTAGATTCAGATACTTGCGATATAAGTTATATAGATTCAAATGCAGGCGCAACTAACGAGTTAGCTTCAAATCCATGCGAAACACATGATTTAGCTGCAAATCCATGCGATGTAGAAGGTTTAGCTTCAAATCCATGCGAAACACATGATTTAGCAGCAAATCGATGGGATGTAGAAGGTTTAGCTACAAATCCATGCGAAACAAATGATTTATCTTCAGATACTAGCGATATATGTGATATAGCTTCAAATGCAGACGAAACAAACGAGTTAGCTTCAAATCCAAGCGAAACACATGATTTAGCTTCAAATCAATGCGATGTAGAAGGTTTGGCTTCAAATCCATGCGAAACAAATGATATAGCTTCAGATACTAGCGATATAAGTGATATAGCTTCATATGCAGACGAAACAAACGAGTTAGATTCAAGTCCATCCAAGACACATGATTTTTCTTCAAATACTTGCGATATAAGTGATATAGCTTCAAATGCAGACGAAGCAAACGAGGTAGCTTCAAATCTATGCTTTGTAGAAAGTTTAGCTTCGAAGCCATGCGAAACCAATGATTTTGCTTCAGATACATGCGATATAAGTGATATAGCTTGAAATGCAGGCGAAACAAACGAGTTAGCAACAAATCCAAGAGAATCACACGATTTTGCTTCAAATAAATACGATTTAGAAGGTTTAGCTTCAAATACATGCGAAACAAATGATTTAGCTTCAGATACTTGCGATATAAGTGATATAGCATCAAATGCAAGCGAAACGAACGGGTTGGCTTCAAATCCATGCGAAAGACATGATTTAGCTGCAAATCAATGTGATGTAAAAGGTGTAGCTTCAAATCCATGCGAAACACATTATTTAGCTTGAAATCAATGCGATGTAGAAGGCTTAGCTTCAAATCCATGCGAAACAAATGATTTAGATTCAGATACTTGAAATATAAGTTATATAGCTTCAAATGCAGGCGAAACTAACGAGTTAGCTTCAAATCCATGCGAAACACATGATTTAGCTGCAAATCCTTGCGATGTAGATGATTTAGATTCAAATCCGTGCGAAAGAAATGATTTAGCATCAGATACTTGCGATATAACTGATATAGCTTCAACTGCAGGGGAAACAAACGTGTTAGCACCAAATCCATGCAAAACACATGATTTAGCGTCAAATCAATGCGATGCAGAAGGTTTAGCTTCAAATCCAAGCGAAACACATGATTTAGCTTCAAATCAATGCGATGGAGAAGGTTTAGTTTCAAATTCAAGCGAAACACATGATTTAGCTTCAAATCAATGCGATGTAGAAGGTTTAGCTTCAAATCCAAGCGAAACAAATGATTTAGATTCAAACAATTGGGATATAAGTGATATAGCTTCAAATGCAGGGGAAACAAACGAGCTACATCCAACTCCATGCGAAACACATGACTGAGCTTCAAACCAATGCGATGTAGAAGGTTTAGCTTCAAATCAATGTGATGTAGAAGGTTTAGCTTCAAATCCAAGCGAAACACATGATTTAGCTTCAAATCAATGCCATGTAGAAGGTTTAGCTTCAAATCCATGCGAAACAAATGATTTAGCTTCAAACCCTTGGGATATAAGTGATATAGCTTTAACTGCAGAGGAATCAAACGAGTCAGCTTCAAATCCATGCGATACATTTCATTTATCTTTAAATCGATACGAAGTAGAAGGCTTAGCTTCAAATCCATGCGAAACCAATGATTTAGATTCAGATACTTGCGATATAAGTTATATAGCTTCAAATGGAGACGAAACAAACGAGTTACATTCAAATCCAAGCGAAACACATGATTTAGCTTCAAATCAATGCGAAG
This sequence comes from Megalopta genalis, assembly GCF_051020955.1. Taxonomy (NCBI): domain Eukaryota; kingdom Metazoa; phylum Arthropoda; class Insecta; order Hymenoptera; family Halictidae; genus Megalopta; species Megalopta genalis. Next base: position 37,780 of record NW_027476825.1, read on the forward strand.
TAGAAGGCTTAGCTTCAAATCCATGCGAAACAAATGATTTAGCATCAGATGCTTGCGATATATGTGATATAGCTTCAAATGCAGCCGAAACAACCGGGAGGGCTTCAAATCCATGCGAGGCACATCATTTAGCTTCAAATCAATGCGAAGTGAAAGGCTTAGCTAGAAATCCATGCGGAACAAATGATTTAGCTTCAGATACTTGCGATATAAGTAATATAGCTTCAAATGCAGACTAAACAAACGAGTTAGCTACAAGTCCAAGCGAAACACATGATTTTGCTTCGAATCAATGCGATGTAGTAGGTGTAGCTTCAAATCCACGCGAAATAAATAATTTAGCTTGAAACACTTGGGATGTAAGTGATATAGCTTCAAATGCAGACGAATCAAACGAGTTAGCTTCAAATCCATGCGATACATTTCATTTAGCTTCAAATCGATACGAAGTAGAAGGCTTAACTACAAATCCATGCGAAACAAATGATTTAGGTTCAGATACTTGCGATATAAGTGATATAGCTTCAAATGCAGGGGAAAAACGAGTTAGCATCAAATCCATGCAAAACACATGATTTAGCTTCAAATCAATGCGATGGAGAAGGTTTAGTTTCAAATTCAAACGAAACACATGATTCAGCTTCAAATCAATGCGATGTAGAAGGTTTAGCTTCAAATCCATGCGAACTAAATGATTTAGCTTCAGATACTAGCGATATAAGTGATATAGCTTCATATGCAGAAGAAACAAACGAGTTATCTTCATATCCAAGCAGAACACATGATTTAGCTTTAATCAGTGCGATGTAGAATGTTTAGCTTCAAATCCATGCGAAATAAATGGTTTAGCTACAAATACTTGTGATATACGTTATTTAGAATGAACTACATGGGCAACAAACAAATTAGCTTCAAATCCATGTGAAACAAATGATTTAGCTTCAAACACTTGAGATATAAGTGATATGGCTTCAAATGCAGCCGAAACAAACGAGTTAGCTTCAAATCCAAGCGAATCACATGATTTAGCTTCAAATCAATGCGATGTAGAAGGTTTAGCTTCAAATCCATGCGAAACAAACGATTTAGCTTCAAACAATTGGGATATAAGTGATATAGCTTCAAATGCTGACGAATCAAACGAGTTAGCTTCAAAATCCATGTGATACATATCATTTAACTTCAAATCGATACGAAGTAGAAGGCTTAGCTACAAATCCATGCGAAACAAATGATTTAGCTTCAAACAATTGGGTTATAAGTGATATAGCTTTAAATGCGAATGAATCAAACGAGTTAGCTTCAAATGCATGCGAGACACACGATTTAGCTGCAAATCAATGCGATGTAGACGGTTTAGCTGCAAATCCATGCGAAACAAAAGATATAGCTTCAATCACTTGGGATATAAGTGATACAGCTTCAAATGCAGACGAATCAAACGAGTTAGCTTGAAATCCATGCGATACATTTCATTTAGCTTCAAATCGATACGAAGTATAAGGCTTAGCTTCAAATTCATGCGAAACAAAAGATTTAGATTCAGATACTTGCGATATAAGTGATATAGCTTAAAATGCAGGGGAAACAAACGAGTTAGCTTCAAATCCATGCAAAACACATGATTTAGCTTCAAATCAATACCATGCAGAAGGTTTAGCTTCAAATCCAAGCGAAACACATGATTTAACTTCAAATCTATACGAAGTAGAAGGCTTAGCTTCAAATTCATGCGAAACAAAAGATTTAGATTCAGATACTTGCGATATAAGTGATATAGCTTAAAATGCAGGGGAAACAAACGAGTTAGCTTCAAATCAATGCGATGGAGAAGGTTTAGTTTCAAATTCAAGCGAAACACATGATTTAGCTTCAAATCAATGCGATGTAGAAGGTTTAGTTTCAAATCCATGCGAAATAAATGATTTAGCTTCAAACATTTGGGATGTAAGTGATATATCTTCAAATGCAGAGGAATCAAACGAGTCAGCTTCAAATCCATGCGATACATTTCATTTATCTTCAAATCGATACGAAGTAGAAGGCTTAGCTACAAATCCATGCGAAACAAATGATTTAGGTTCAGATACTTGCGATATAAGTGATATAGCTTCAAATGCAGGGGAAACAAACGAGTTAGCGTCAAATCCATGCAAAACACATGATTTAGCTTCAAATCAATGCGATGGAGAAGGTTTAGTTTCAAATTCAAGCGAAACACATGATTTAGCTTCAAATTAATACGATGTAGAAGGTTTAGCTTCAAATCCAAGCGAAACAAATGATTTAGATTCAAACAATTGGGATATAAGTGATATAGCTTCAAATGCAGGGGAAACAAACGAGCTACATCCAACTCCATGCGAAACACATGACTGAGCTTCAAACCAATGCGATGTAGAAGGTTTAGCTTCAAATCAATGTGATGTAGAAGGTTTAACTTCAAATCCAAGCGAAACACATGATTTAGCTTCAAATCAATGCCATGTAGAAGGTTTAGCTTCAAATCCATGCGAAACAAATGATTTAGCTTCAAACCCTTGGGATATAAGTGATATAGCTTTAACTGCAGAGGAATCAAACGAGTCAGCTTCAAATCCATGCGATACATTTCATTTATCTTTAAATCGATACGAAGTAGAAGGCTTAGCTTCAAATCCATGCGAAACCAATGATTTAGCATCAGATACTTGCGATATAAGTGATATAGCATCAAATGCAGGCGAAACGAACGAGTTAGCTTCAAATCCACGCGACACAAATGATTTAGCTTCAGATACTTGCGAAATAACTGAAATAGCTTCAAATTCAGACGAAACAAACGAGTTAGCTTCAAATCCATGCGAATCAAATGCTTTAGCTTCAAATACTTGTGATATACATGATGTAGCTTCAAATGCTGGCGCTACAAACGAGTTAGCTTCAAATTCATGCGAAACACGTGATTTAGCTTCAAATCAATGCGAAGTAGAAGGCTTAGCTTCAAATCGTTCCGAAACACATGATTTAGCTTCAAATCAATACGAAGTAGAAGGATTATCTTCGAATCCATGCGAAACAAATAGTTCAGCTTCAAATACTTTTGATATACTTGATTTAGCTTCAACTGCATGTGAAACGAACGAGTTAGCTTTAAATTCATTCGAAACACATGGTTTAGCTTAATATTCAAGCGAAACTAATGGTCCAGCTTCAAATACTTGTGATATACATGATTTAGCTTAAACTGCACATGACACAAACGTGTTAGCTTCAAATTCAAGCGAAAAACATGTATCCGCTTCTAAGCAATGCGAAGTAGAAGGCTTAGCTTCAAATCCATGTGATCAAATGCTTTAGCTTCATATACATGTGATATACATGATTTAGCTTCAACTGCATGCTAACCAAACGAGATAGCTTCAAATCCAAGCGAAACACATGATTTAGCTTCAAATCAATGCGAAGTAGAAGGCTTAGCTTCAAATCCATGCGAAACAAATGATTTAGCATCAGATGCTTGCGATATATGTGATATAGCTTCAAATGCAGCCGAAACAACCGGGAGGGCTTCAAATCCATGCGAGGCACATCATTTAGCTTCAAATCAATGCGAAGTGAAAGGCTTAGCTAGAAATCCATGCGGAACAAATGATTTAGCTTCAGATACTTGCGATATAAGTAATATAGCTTCAAATGCAGACTAAACAAACGAGTTAGCTACAAGTCCAAGCGAAACACATGATTTTGCTTCGAATCAATGCGATGTAGTAGGTGTAGCTTCAAATCCACGCGAAATAAATAATTTAGCTTGAAACACTTGGGATGTAAGTGATATAGCTTCAAATGCAGACGAATCAAACGAGTTAGCTTCAAATCCATGCGATACATTTCATTTAGCTTCAAATCGATACGAAGTAGAAGGCTTAGCTACAAATCCATGCGAAACAAATGATTTAGGTTCAGATACTTGCGATATAAGTGATATAGCTTCAAATGCAGGGGAAAAACGAGTTAGCATCAAATCCATGCAAAACACATGATTTAGCTTCAAATCAATGCGATGGAGAAGGTTTAGTTTCAAATTCAAACGAAACACATGATTCAGCTTCAAATCAATGCGATGTAGAAGGTTTAGCTTCAAATCCATGCGAACTAAATGATTTAGCTTCAGATACTAGCGATATAAGTGATATAGCTTCATATGCAGAAGAAACAAACGAGTTATCTTCATATCCAAGCAGGACACATGATTTAGCTTTAATCAGTGCGATGTAGAATGTTTAGCTTCAAATCCATGCGAAATAAATGGTTTAGCTACAAATACTTGTGATATACGTTATTTAGAATGAACTACATGGGCAACAAACAAATTAGCTTCAAATCCATGTGAAACAAATGATTTAGCTTCAAACACTTGAGATATAAGTGATATGGCTTCAAATGCAGCCGAAACAAACGAGTTAGCTTCAAATCCAAGCGAATCACATGATTTAGCTTCAAATCAATGCGATGTAGAAGGTTTAGCTTCAAATCCATGCGAAACAAACGATTTAGCTTCAAACAATTGGGATATAAGTGATATAGCTTCAAATGCTGACGAATCAAACGAGTTAGCTTCAAAATCCATGTGATACATATCATTTAACTTCAAATCGATACGAAGTAGAAGGCTTAGCTACAAATCCATGCGAAACAAATGATTTAGCTTCAAACAATTGGGTTATAAGTGATATAGCTTTAAATGCGAATGAATCAAACGAGTTAGCTTCAAATGCATGCGAGACACACGATTTAGCTGCAAATCAATGCGATGTAGACGGTTTAGCTGCAAATCCATGCGAAACAAAAGATATAGCTTCAATCACTTGGGATATAAGTGATACAGCTTCAAATGCAGACGAATCAAACGAGTTAGCTTGAAATCCATGCGATACATTTCATTTAGCTTCAAATCGATACGAAGTATAAGGCTTAGCTTCAAATTCATGCGAAACAAAAGATTTAGATTCAGATACTTGCGATATAAGTGATATAGCTTAAAATGCAGGGGAAACAAACGAGTTAGCTTCAAATCCATGCAAAACACATGATTTAGCTTCAAATCAATACCATGCAGAAGGTTTAGCTTCAAATCCAAGCGAAACACATGATTTAACTTCAAATCTATACGAAGTAGAAGGCTTAGCTTCAAATTCATGCGAAACAAAAGATTTAGATTCAGATACTTGCGATATAAGTGATATAGCTTAAAATGCAGGGGAAACAAACGAGTTAGCTTCAAATCCATGCAAAACACATGATTTAGCTTCAAATCAATGCGATGGAGAAGGTTTAGTTTCAAATTCAAGCGAAACACATGATTTAGCTTCAAATCAATGCGATGTAGAAGGTTTAGTTTCAAATCCATGCGAAATAAATGATTTAGCTTCAAACATTTGGGATGTAAGTGATATATCTTCAAATGCAGAGGAATCAAACGAGTCAGCTTCAAATCCATGCGATACATTTCATTTATCTTCAAATCGATACGAAGTAGAAGGCTTAGCTACAAATCCATGCGAAACAAATGATTTAGGTTCAGATACTTGCGATATAAGTGATATAGCTTCAAATGCAGGGGAAACAAACGAGTTAGCGTCAAATCCATGCAAAACACATGATTTAGCTTCAAATCAATGCGATGGAGAAGGTTTAGTTTCAAATTCAAGCGAAACACATGATTTAGCTTCAAATTAATACGATGTAGAAGGTTTAGCTTCAAATCCAAGCGAAACAAATGATTTAGATTCAAACAATTGGGATATAAGTGATATAGCTTCAAATGCAGGGGAAACAAACGAGCTACATCCAACTCCATGCGAAACACATGACTGAGCTTCAAACCAATGCGATGTAGAAGGTTTAGCTTCAAATCAATGTGATGTAGAAGGTTTAGCTTCAAATCCAAGCGAAACACATGATTTAGCTTCAAATCAATGCCATGTAGAAGGTTTAGCTTCAAATCCATGCGAAACAAATGATTTAGCTTCAAACCCTTGGGATATTAGTGATATAGCTTTAAATGCAGAGGAATCAAACGAGTCAGCTTCAAATCCATGCGATACATTTCATTTATCTTTAAATCGATACGAAGTAGAAGGCTTAGCTTCAAATCCATGCGAAACCAATGATTTAGCTTCAGATACTTGCGATATAAGTGATATAGCTTCAAATGCAGACGAAACAAACGAGTTAGCTTGAAATCCATCCGAAACACATGATTTAGCAGCAAATCAACGCGATGTAGTAGGTTTAGCTTCAAATCCATGCGAAACCAATGATTTAGCATCAGATACTTGCGATATGAGTGATATAGCTTCAAATGCAGTCGAAACAAACGAGTTAGCTTCAAATCCAAGCGAAACACATGATTTAGCTGAAGATCAATGCGATGTAGAAGGTTTAGCTTCAAATCCATGCGAATCAAATGATTTAAATTCAGATACTTGCGATATAAGTGATATAGCTTCAAATGCAGCCGAAGCAAACGAGTTGGCTTCAAATCCAAGCGAATCACATGATTTTGCTTCAAATCAATGCGATGCAGAAGGTTTAGCTTCAAATCCATGCGAAACAAATGATTTAGTTTCAAACAATTGGGATATAAGTGATATAGCTTCAATTGCTGACGAATCAAACGAGTTAGCTTCAAAATCTATGCGATACATATCATTTAACTTCAAATCGATACGAAGTAGAAGGCTTAGCTTCAAATCCATGCGAAAAAAAACCAATTTAGATTCAGATATTTGCGATATAAGTGATATAGCTTCAAATGCCGTCGAAACTAACGAGTTAGCATCAAATCCATCCAAAACACATGATTTAGCTGCAAATCAATGCCTGTGCAGAAGGTTTAGCTTCAAATCCATGCAAAACACATGATTTAGCTTCAAATCAATGCGATGGAGAAGGTTTAGTTTCAAATTCAAACGAAACACATGATTCAGCTTCAAATCAATGCGATGTAGAAGGTTTAGCTTCAAATCCATGCGAACTAAATGATTTAGCTTCAGATACTAGCGATATAAGTGATATAGCTTCATATGCAGAAGAAACAAACGAGTTATCTTCATATCCAAGCAGAACACATGATTTAGCTTTAATCAGTGCGATGTAGAATGTTTAGCTTCAAATCCATGCGAAATAAATGGTTTAGCTACAAATACTTGTGATATACGTTATTTAGAATGAACTACATGGGCAACAAACAAATTAGCTTCAAATCCATGTGAAACAAATGATTTAGCTTCAAACACTTGAGATATAAGTGATATGGCTTCAAATGCAGCCGAAACAAACGAGTTAGCTTCAAATCCAAGCGAATCACATGATTTAGCTTCAAATCAATGCGATGTAGAAGGTTTAGCTTCAAATCCATGCGAAACAAACGATTTAGCTTCAAACAATTGGGATATAAGTGATATAGCTTCAAATGCTGACGAATCAAACGAGTTAGCTTCAAAATCCATGTGATACATATCATTTAACTTCAAATCGATACGAAGTAGAAGGCTTAGCTACAAATCCATGCGAAACAAATGATTTAGCTTCAAACAATTGGGTTATAAGTGATATAGCTTTAAATGCGAATGAATCAAACGAGTTAGCTTCAAATGCATGCGAGACACACGATTTAGCTGCAAATCAATGCGATGTAGACGGTTTAGCTGCAAATCCATGCGAAACAAAAGATATAGCTTCAATCACTTGGGATATAAGTGATACAGCTTCAAATGCAGACGAATCAAACGAGTTAGCTTGAAATCCATGCGATACATTTCATTTAGCTTCAAATCTATACGAAGTATAAGGCTTAGCTTCAAATTCATGCGAAACAAAAGATTTAGATTCAGATACTTGCGATATAAGTGATATAGCTTAAAATGCAGGGGAAACAAACGAGTTAGCTTCAAATCCATGCAAAACACATGATTTAGCTTCAAATCAATACCATGCAGAAGGTTTAGCTTCAAATCCAAGCGAAACACATGATTTAACTTCAAATCTATACGAAGTAGAAGGCTTAGCTTCAAATTCATGCGAAACAAAAGATTTAGATTCAGATACTTGCGATATAAGTGATATAGCTTAAAATGCAGGGGAAACAAACGAGTTAGCTTCAAATCCATGCAAAACACATGATTTAGCTTCAAATCAATGCGATGGAGAAGGTTTAGTTTCAAATTCAAGCGAAACACATGATTTAGCTTCAAATCAATGCGATGTAGAAGGTTTAGTTTCAAATCCATGCGAAATAAATGATTTAGCTTCAAACATTTGGGATGTAAGTGATATATCTTCAAATGCAGAGGAATCAAACGAGTCAGCTTCAAATCCATGCGATACATTTCATTTATCTTCAAATCGATACGAAGTAGAAGGCTTAGCTACAAATCCATGCGAAACAAATGATTTAGGTTCAGATACTTGCGATATAAGTGATATAGCTTCAAATGCAGGGGAAACAAACGAGTTAGCGTCAAATCCATGCAAAACACATGATTTAGCTTCAAATCAATGCGATGGAGAAGGTTTAGTTTCAAATTCAAGCGAAACACATGATTTAGCTTCAAATTAATACGATGTAGAAGGTTTAGCTTCAAATCCAAGCGAAACAAATGATTTAGATTCAAACAATTGGGATATAAGTGATATAGCTTCAAATGCAGGGGAAACAAACGAGCTACATCCAACTCCATGCGAAACACATGACTGAGCTTCAAACCAATGCGATGTAGAAGGTTTAGCTTCAAATCAATGTGATGTAGAAGGTTTAGCTTCAAATCCAAGCGAAACACATGATTTAGCTTCAAATCAATGCCATGTAGAAGGTTTAGCTTCAAATCCATGCGAAACAAATGATTTAGCTTCAAACCCTTGGGATATTAGTGATATAGCTTTAAATGCAGAGGAATCAAACGAGTCAGCTTCAAATCCATGCGATACATTTCATTTATCTTTAAATCGATACGAAGTAGAAGGCTTAGCTTCAAATCCATGCGAAACCAATGATTTAGCTTCAGATACTTGCGATATAAGTGATATAGCTTCAAATGCAGACGAAACAAACGAGTTAGCTTGAAATCCATCCGAAACACATGATTTAGCAGCAAATCAACGCGATGTAGTAGGTTTAGCTTCAAATCCATGCGAAACCAATGATTTAGCATCAGATACTTGCGATATGAGTGATATAGCTTCAAATGCAGTCGAAACAAACGAGTTAGCTTCAAATCCAAGCGAAACACATGATTTAGCTGAAGATCAATGCGATGTAGAAGGTTTAGCTTCAAATCCATGCGAATCAAATGATTTAAATTCAGATACTTGCGATATAAGTGATATAGCTTCAAATGCAGCCGAAGCAAACGAGTTGGCTTCAAATCCAAGCGAATCACATGATTTTGCTTCAAATCAATGCGATGCAGAAGGTTTAGCTTCAAATCCATGCGAAACAAATGATTTAGCTTCAAACAATTGGGATATAAGTGATATAGCTTCAATTGCTGACGAATCAAACGAGTTAGCTTCAAAATCTATGCGATACATATCATTTAACTTCAAATCGATACGAAGTAGAAGGCTTAGCTTCAAATCCATGCGAAAAAAAACCAATTTAGATTCAGATATTTGCGATATAAGTGATATAGCTTCAAATGCCGTCGAAACTAACGAGTTAGCATCAAATCCATCCAAAACACATGATTTAGCTGCAAATCAATGCCTGTGCAGAAGGTTTAGCTTCAAATCCATGCGAAACAAATGATTTAGCTTCAAACAATTGAGATATAAGTGATATAGCTTCAAATGCAGCCGAAGCAAACGAGTTAGCTTCAAATCCAAGCGAATCACATGATTTAGCTGCAAATCAATGCGATGTAGAAGGTTTAGCTTCAAATCCATGCGAAACAAATGATTTAGCTGCAAATCAATGCGATGTAGAAGGATTAGCATCAAATCCACGCCACACAAATGATTTAGCTTCAGATACTTGCGATATAAGTGATATAGCTTCAAACGCAGGCGAAACAAACGAGTTAGCATTAAATCCATGCGAAACACATGATTTAGCTTGAAATTCATGCGAAACACATGGTTTAGCTACATATTCTAACGAAACAAATGGCTTACTTTTTGATACTTGTGATAAACATGATCTAGTTTCAAATTCAGGCGAAACTAACGAGTTAGCTTCAAATCCATCCGAAAGAAATGATTTAGATTCAGATACTTGAGATATAAGTTATATAGCTTCAAATGCAGGCGAAACTAACGGGTTAGCTTCAACTCCATGCGAAACACATGATTTAGCTGCAAATCCATGCTATGTAGATGATTTAGATTCAAATCCGTGCGAAATATATGATTTAGCAACAGATACTTGCGATATAACTGATATGTCTTCAAATGCAGGGGAAACAGGCGAGTTAGCATCAAATCCATGCGAAACACACGATTTAGCGGCAAATCAATGCGATGTAGAAGGTTTAGCATCAAATCCATGCGAAACAAATGATTTAGCTGCAAATCAATGCGATGTAGAAGGATTAGCATCAAATCCACGCCACACAAATGATTTAGCATCAGATACATGCGATATAACTGATATAGCTTGAAATGCAGGAGGCAAACGAGTTAGCTTCAAATCCATGCAAAACACATGATTAAGCTTTAAATCAATGCGATGTAGAAGGTTTAGCTTCAAATCCATGCGACACAAATGATTTAGCTTCAGATACTTGCGATATAAGTGATGTAGCTTCAAATGCAGGCGAAACAAACGAGTTAGCATTAAATCCATGCGAAACACATGATTTAGCTTGAAATTCATGCGAAACACATGGTTTAGCTTCAGATACTTGCGATATAACTGATATAGCTTCAACTGCAGGGGAAACAAACGTGTTAGCACCAAATCCATGCAAAACACATGATTTAGCGTCAAATCAATGCGATGCAGAAGGTTTAGCTTCAAATCCAAGCGAAACACAAGATTTAGCTTCAAATCAATGCGATGTAGAAGGTTTAGCTACAAATCCATGCGAAACAAATGATTTAGCTTCAAACAATTTGGTTTTAAGTGATATAGCTTTAAATGCAAACGAATCAAACGAGTTAGCTTCAAATCCATGCGAGAAACATGATTTAGCTGCAAATCAATGCGATGTAGATGGTTTAGCTTCAAATCCATGCGAAACAAATGATTTAGCTTCAATCACTTGGGATATAACTGATACAGCTACTAATGCAGACGAATCAATCGAGTTAGCTGCAAACCCATGCGATACATTTCATTTAGCTTCAAATCGATACGATGTATAAGGCTTAGCTTCAAATCCATGCGAAACAAATTATTTAGCTTCAAACACTTGAGATATAAGTGATATTTCTTCACATGCAGACGAAACAAACGAGTTAGCTTCAAATCCAAGCAAATCACATGATTTAGCTTCAAAACAATGCGATGTAGAAGGTTTAGCTTCAAATCCATGCGAAACAAGTGATTAAGCTTCAAACACTTGGGACATAAGTGATATAGCTTCAAATGCAGACGAAACTAACGAGTTAGCTTCAAATCCATGCGAAACACATGATTTAGCTTCAATTCAATGCGAAGTAGAAGGCTTAGCTTCAAAGCCATCCGAAACAAGTAATTTAGGATCAGATACTTGCGATATAATTGATATAGCTTCAAATGCTGGAGAAACCAACGAGTTTGCTCCAAATCTATGCGAAACAAATTCTTTAGCTTCAAATCAATGCGAAGTAGAAGGCTTAGCTTCAAATCCATGCGGAACAAATGATTTAGCATCAAATACTTGCGATATAAATGATATAGGTGCAAATGCTGGCGAAACGAACGAGTTAGCTTCAAATATACGCGAATCACACGATTTAGCTGCAAATCCATACGAAGTAGAAGGCTTAGCTTCAAATCCATGCTAAACAAATGAATTAGGTTCAGATACTTGCGATATAAGTGATATAGCATCAAATGCAGGCGAAACGAACGAGTTAGCTTCAAATCCACGCGACACAAATGATTTAGCTTCAGATACTTGCGAAATAACTGAAATAGCTTCAAATTCAGACGAAACAAACGAGTTAGCTTCAAATCCATGCGAATCAAATGCTTTAGCTTCAAATACTTGTGATATACATGATGTAGCTTCAAATGCTGGCGCTACAAACGAGTTAGCTTCAAATTCATGCGAAACACGTGATTTAGCTTCAAATCAATGCGAAGTAGAAGGCTTAGCTTCAAATCGTTCCGAAACACATGATTTAGCTTCAAATCAATACGAAGTAGAAGGGTTATCTTCGAATCCATGAGAAACAAATAGTTCAGCTTCAAATACTTTTGATATACTTGATTTAGCTTCAACTGCATGTGAAACAACCGAGTTAGCTTTAAATTCATTCGAAACACATGGTTTAGCTTAATATTCAAGCGAAACTAATGGTCCAGCTTCAAATACTTGTGATATACATGATTTAGCTTAAACTGCACATGACACAAACGTGTTAACTTCAAATTCAAGCGAAAAACATGTATCCGCTTCTAAGCAACGCGAAGTAGAAGGCTTAGCTTCAAATCCATGCGATCAAATGCTTTAGCTTCATATACATGTGATATACATGATTTAGCTTCAACTGCATGCTAACCAAACGAGATAGCTTCAAATCCTAGCCAAAGACATGATTTAGCTTCAAATCAATGCGAAGTAGAAGGCTTATCTTCGAATCCATGCGAAACAAATAGTTCAGCTTCAATTACTTTTGATATACATGATTTATCTTCAACTGCATGTGAAACAAACGAGTTAGCTTAAAATTCAAGCGAAACATATGATTCAGCTTCAAATCAATGCGAAGTAGAAGGCTCAGGGTCAAATCCATGTGAATCAAATTGCTTAGCTTCAAATACATGTGATATACATGATTTAGCTTCAATAGCATTCTAAACAAACGAGTTAGCTTCAAATCCATTCGAAACACATGATTTTGCTTCTAATCAATGCGAAGTAAAAGTCTTAGTTTAGAATCGATGCGAAACAAATGGTTTAGTTTCAACTCAATACGAAGTAGAAGGATTAGCATCAAATACATTCGAAACAAATGATTTAGCTTCAAACAATTGGGATATATGTGATATAGCTTCAAATGCAGACGAAAGAAACGAGTTAGTTTCAAATCCATGCGAAAAACATGATTTAGCTGCAAATCAATGCGATGTAGAAGGTTTAGCTTCAAATCCATGCAGAACAAATGATTTAGCTTCAGATACTTGCGATATAAGTGATACAGCTTCAAATGTAGACGAAACAAACGAGTTAACTTCCAATCCAATCGAAACACATGATTTAGCTTCAAATCAATGCGATATTGAAGGATTAGCTTCAAATCCATGCGAAACAAATGATTTACTTTCAAACGCTTTGGATATAAGTGATGTAGCTTCAAATGCAGGGGCAACAAACGAGTTTGCTTCAAATCTATACAAAACACATGAATAATCTTCAAATCAATGCTATGTCGAAGGTTTAGCTTCAAATCCATGCGAAACATATGATTTAGCTTCAGATACTAGCGATATAAGTGATATAGCTTCATATGCAGCCGAAACAAACGACTTAGCTATAAATCCAAGCAAATCACATGATTTAGCTTCAAATCAATGCGTTGTAGCGGGTTTAGCTTGAAATCCATGCGAGACAAATTATTGAGTTTCAAACGCTTGTGATATAAGTGATATAGCTTCAAATGCAGGGGCAACAAACGAGTTAGCTTCAAATCCATACAAAACACATGATTAAGCTTCAAATCAATGCTATGTCGAAGGTTTGGCTTCAAATCCATGCGAAACAAATGATTTAGCTTCAGACACTAGCGATATAAGTGATATAGCGTCATATTCAGACGAAACAAACGAGTTAGCTTCATATGCAAGCGAAACACATGATTTAGCTTTAATCAGTGCTATGTAGAATGTTTAGCTTCAAATCCATGCGAAATAAATGGTTTAGCTGCAAATACTTGTGATATACGTTATTTAGATTCAACTGCATGCGCAACAAACGAATTAGCTTCAAATCCATGTGAAACTCATGATTTAGCAGCAAATCAATGGGATGTAGAAGGTTTAGCTTCAAATCCATGCGAAACCAATGATTTAGCTTCAAATACTTGGGTTATAAGTGGTATAGCTTCAAATGCGGACGAAACAAACGAGTTAGCTTCAAAATCCATGCGATACATATCACTTAACTTCAAATCGATACGAAGTAGAAGGCTTAGCTTCAAATCCATGCGAAACAAATTATTTAGATTCAGATACTTGCGATATAAGTGATATAGCTTCAAATGCCGTCGAAACTAACGAGTTAGCATCAAATCCATGCAAAACACATGATTTAGCTTCAAATCAATGCCTGTGCAGAAGGTTTTTTGCTTCAAATCCATGCGAAACAAATGATTTAGCTTCAAAACAATTGAGATATGAGTGACATAGCTTTAAATGCAGCCGAAGCAAACCAGTTAGCTTTTAAATACAAGCGAATCACATGATTTAGCTTCAAATCAATGCGATGTAGAAGGTTTAGATTCAAATCTATGCGAAACAAATGATTTAGCTTCAAACAATTGGGATATAAGTGATATAGCTTCAAATGCTGACGAATCAAACGAGTTAGCTTCAAAATCCATGCGATACATATCATTTAACTTCAAATCGATACGAAGTAGAAGGCTTAGCTTAAAATCCATGCGAAACAAATGATTTAGATTCAGATACTTGCGATATAAGTGATATAGCTTCAAATGCCGTCGAAACTAACGAGTTAGCATCAAATCCATGCAAAACACACGATTTAGCTTCAAATCAATGCGATGTAGAAGGCTTAGCTGCAAATCCATGCGAAACAAAAGATATAGCTTCAATCACTTGGGATATAAGTGATACAGCTTCAAATGCAGACGAATCAAACGAGTTAGCTTGAAATCCATGCGATACATTTCATTTAGCTTCAAATCGATACGTAGTATAAGGCTTAGCTTCAAATCCATGCGAAACAAATGATTTAGCATCAGATACTTGCGATATAAGTTATATAGCTTCAAATGGAGACGAAACAAACGAGTTACATTCAAATCCAAGCGAAACACATGATTTAGCTTCAAATCAATGCGATGTAGTAGGTGTAGCTTCAAATCCATGCGAAATAAATAATTTAGCTTGAAACACTTGGGATGTAAGTGATATAGCTTCAAATGCAGACGAATCAAACGAGTTAGCTTCAAATCCATGCGATACATTTCATTTAGCTTCAAATCGATACGAAGTAGAAGGCTTAGCTACAAATCCATGCGAAACAAATGATTTAGGTTCAGATACTTGCGATATAAGTGATATAGCTTCAAATGCAGGGGAAAAACGAGTTAGCATCAAATCCATGCAAAACACATGATTTAGCTTCAAATCAATGCGATGGAGAAGGTTTAGTTTCAAATTCAAACGAAACACATGATTCAGCTTCAAATCAATGCGATGTAGAAGGTTTAGCTTCAAATCCATGCGAACTAAATGATTTAGCTTCAGATACTAGCGATATAAGTGATATAGCTTCATATGCAGAAGAAACAAACGAGTTATCTTCATATCCAAGCAAAACACATGATTTAGCTTTAATCAGTGCGATGTAGAATGTTTAGCTTCAAATCCATGCGAAATAAATGGTTTAGCTACAAATACTTGTGATATACGTTATTTAGAATCAACTACATGGGCAACAAACAAATTAGCTTCAAATCCATGTGAAACAAATGATTTAGCTTCAAACACTTGAGATATAAGTGATATGGCTTCAAATGCAGCCGAAACAAACGAGTTAGCTTCAAATCCAAGCGAATCACATGATTTAGCTTCAAATCAATGCGATGTAGAAGGTTTAGCTTCAAATCCATGCGAAACAAACGATTTAGCTTCAAACAATTGGGATATAAGTGATATAGCTTCAAATGCTGACGAATCAAACGAGTTAGCTTCAAAATCCATGTGATACATATCATTTAACTTCAAATCGATACGAAGTAGAAGGCTTAGCTACAAATCCATGCGAAACAAATGATTTAGCTTCAAACAATTGGGTTATAAGTGATATAGCTTTAAATGCGAATGAATCAAACGAGTTAGCTTCAAATGCATGCGAGACACACGTTTTAGCTGCAAATCAATGCGATGTAGACGGTTTAGCTGCAAATCCATGCGAAACAAAAGATATAGCTTGAATCACTTGGGATATAAGTGATACAGCTTCAAATGCAGACGAATCAAACGAGTTAGCTTGAAATCCATGCGATACATTTCATTTAGCTTCAAATCGATACGAAGTATAAGGCTTAGCTTCAAATCCATGCCAAACAAATGATTCAGCTTCAAACACTTGCGATATAAGTGATATTTCTTCAAATGCAGACGAAACAAACGAGTTAGCTTCAAATCCAAGCAAATCACATAATTTAGCTTCAAATCAATACCATGCAGAAGGTTTAGCTTCAAATCCAAGCGAAACACATGATTTAACTTCAAATCTATACGAAGTAGAAGGCTTAGCTTCAAATTCATGCTAAACAAAAGATTTAGATTCAGATACTTGCGATATAAGTGATATAGCTTAAAATGCAGGGGAAACAAACGAGTTAGCTTCAAATCCATGCAAAACACATGATTTAGCTTCAAATCAATGCGATGGAGAAGGTTTAGTTTCAAATTCAAGCGAAACACATGATTTAGCTTCAAATCAATGCGATGTAGAAGGTTTAGTTTCAAATCCATGCGAAATAAATGATTTAGCTTCAAACATTTGGGATGTAAGTGATATATCTTCAAATGCAGAGGAATCAAACGAGTCAGCTTCAAATCCATGCGATACATTTCATTTATCTTCAAATCGATACGAAGTAGAAGGCTTAGCTACAAATCCATGCGAAACAAATGATTTAGGTTCAGATACTTGCGATATAAGTGATATAGCTTCAAATGCAGGGGAAACAAACGAGTTAGCGTCAAATCCATGCAAAACACATGATTTAGCTTCAAATCAATGCGATGGAGAAGGTTTAGTTTCAAATTCAAGCGAAACACATGATTTAGCTTCAAATTAATACGATGTAGAAGGTTTAGCTTCAAATCCAAGCGAAACAAATGATTTAGATTCAAACAATTGGGATATAAGTGATATAGCTTCAAATGCAGGGGAAACAAACGAGCTACATCCAACTCCATGCGAAACACATGACTGAGCTTCAAACCAATGCGATGTAGAAGGTTTAGCTTCAAATCAATGTGATGTAGAAGGTTTAGCTTCAAATCCAAGCGAAACACATGATTTAGCTTCAAATCAATGCCATGTAGAAGGTTTAGCTTCAAATCCATGCGAAACAAATTATTTAGCTTCAAACCCTTGGGATATAAGTGATATAGCTTTAAATGCAGAGGAATCGAACGAGTCAGCTTCAAATCCATGCGATACATTTCATTTATCTTTAAATCGATACGAAGTAGAAGGCTTAGCTTCAAATCCATGCGAAACCAATGATTTAGCTTCAGATACTTGCGATATAAGTGATATAGCTTCAAATGCAGACGAAACAAACGAGTTAGCTTGAAATCCATCCGAAACACATGATTTAGCAGCAAATCAACGCGATGTAGTAGGTTTAGCTTCAAATCCATGCGAAACCAATGATTTAGCATCAGATACTTGCGATATGAGTGATATAGCTTCAAATGCATTCGAAACAAACGAGTTAGCTTCAAATCCATGCGAAACACATGATTTAGCTGAAGATCAATGCGATGTAGAAGGTTTAGCTTCAAATCCATGCGAATCAAATGATTTAAATTCAGATACTTGCGATATAAGTGATATAGCTTCAAATGCAGCCGAAGCAAACGAGTTGGCTTCAAATCCAAGCGAATCACATGATTTTGCTTCAAATCAATGCGATGCAGAAGGTTTAGCTTCAAATCCATGCGAAACAAATGATTTAGCTTCAAACAATTGGGATATAAGTGATATAGCTTCAATTGCTGACGAATCAAACGAGTTAGCTTCAAAATCTATGCGATACATATCATTTAACTTCAAATCGATACGAAGTAGAAGGCTTAGCTTCAAATCCATGCGAAAAAAAACCAATTTAGATTCAGATATTTGCGATATAAGTGATATAGCTTCAAATGCCGTCGAAACTAACGAGTTAGCATCAAATCCATGCAAAACACATGATTTAGCTGCAAATCAATGCCTGTGCAGAAGGTTTAGCTTCAAATCCATGCGAAACAAATGATTTAGCTTCAAACAATTGAGATATAAGTGATATAGCTTCAAATGCAGCCGAAGCAAACGAGTTAGCTTCAAATCCAAGCGAATCACATGATTTAGCTGCAAATCAATGCGATGTAGAAGGTTTAGCTTCAAATCCATGCGAAACAAATGATTTAGCTGCAAATCAATGCGATGTAGAAGGATTAGCATCAAATCCACGCCACACAAATGATTTAGCTTCAGATACTTGCGATATAAGTGATATAGCTTCAAACGCAGGCGAAACAAACGAGTTAGCATTAAATCCATGCGAAACACATGATTTAGCTTGAAATTCATGCGAAACACATGGTTTAGCTACATATTCTAACGAAACAAATGGCTTACTTTTTGATACTTGTGATAAACATGATCTAGTTTCAAATTCAGGCGAAACTAACGAGTTAGCTTCAAATCCATGCGAAAGAAAAGATTTAGATTCAGATACTTGAGATATAAGTTATATAGCTTCAAATGCAGGCGAAACTAACGGGTTAGCTTCAACTCCATGCGAAACACATGATTTAGCTGCAAATCCATGCTATGTAGATGATTTAGATTCAAATCCGTGCGAAATATATGATTTAGCAACAGATACTTGCGATATAACTGATATGTCTTCAAATGCAGGGGAAACAGGCGAGTTAGCATCAAATCCATGCGAAACACACGATTTAGCGGCAAATCAATGCGATGTAGAAGGTTTAGCATCAAATTCATGCGAAACAAATGATTTAGCTGCAAATCAATGCGATGTAGAAGGATTAGCATCAAATCCACGCCACACAAATGATTTAGCATCAGATACATGCGATATAACTGATATAGCTTGAAATGCAGGAGGCAAACGAGTTAGCTTCAAATCCATGCAAAACACATGATTAAGCTTTAAATCAATGCGATGTAGAAGGTTTAGCTTCAAATCCATGCGACACAAATGATTTAGCTTCAGATACTTGCGATATAAGTGATGTAGCTTCAAATGCAGGCGAAACACACGAGTTAGCATTAAATCCATGCGAAACACATGATTTAGCTTGAAATTCATGCGAAACACATGGTTTAGCTTCAGATACTTGCGATATAAGTGATATAGCTTCAAATGCAGACGAAACAAACGTGTTAGCTTGAAATCCATCCGAAACACATGATTTAGCAGCAAATCAACGCGATGTAGTAGGTATAGCTTCAAATCCATGCGAAACCAATGATTTAGCATCAGATACTTGCGATATGAGTGATATAGCTTCAAATGCAGTCGAAACAAACGAGTTAGCTTCAAATCCATGCGAAACACATGATTTAGCTGAAGATCAATGCGATGTAGAAGGTTAAGCTTCAAATCCATTCGAATCAAATGATTTAAATTCAGATACTTGCGATATAAGTGATATAGCTTCAAATGCAGCCGAAGCAAACGAGTTGGCTTCAAATCCAAGCGAATCACATGATTTAGCTTCAAATCAATGCGATGCAGAAGGTTTAGCTTCAAATCCATGCGAAACAAATGATTTAGCTTCAAACAATTGGGATATAAGTGATATAGCTTCAAATGCTGACGAATCAAACGAGTTAGCTTCAAAATCTATGCGATACATATCATTTAACTTCAAATCGATACGAAGTAGAAGGCTTAGCTTCAAATGCATGCGAAAAAAAACTAATTTAGATTCAGATATTTGCGATATAAGTGATATAGCTTCAAATGCCGTCGAAACTAACGAGTTAGCATCAAATCCATGCAAAACACATGATTTAGCTGCAAATCAATGCCTGTGCAGAAGGTTTAGCTTCAAATCCATGCGAAACAAATGATTTAGCTTCAAACAATTGCGATATAAGCGATATGGCTTCAAATGCAGCCGAAGCAAGCGAGTTAGCTTCAAATCCAAGCGAATCACATGATTTAGCTGCAAATCAATGCGATGTAGAAGGTTTAGCTTCAAATGCATGCGAAACAAATGATTTAGCTGCAAATCAATGCGATGTAGAAGGTTTAGCTTCAAATCCATGCGACACAAATGATTTAGCTTCAGATACTTGCGATATAAGTAATATAGCTTCAAATGCAGGCGAAACGAACGAGTTAGCTTCAAATCCGCGCGACACAAATGATTTAGCTTCAGATACTTGCGATATAACTGATATAGCTTCAAATTCAGACGAAACAAACGAGTTAGCTTGAAATCCATCCGAAACACATGATTTACCAGCAAATCAACTCGATGTAGTAGGTTTAGCTTCAAATCCATGCGAAACCAATGATTTAGCATCAGATACTTGCGATATGAGTGATATAGCTTCAAATGCAGTCGAAGCAAACGAGTAAGCTTCAAATCCATGCGAAACACATGATTAAGCGTCAAATCAATGCGATGCAGAAGGTTTAGCTTCAAATCCAAGCGAAACACATGATTTAGCTTCAAATCAATGCCATGTAGAAGGTTTAGCTTCAAATCCATGCGAAACAAATGATTTAGCTTCAAACCCATGGGATATAAGTGATATAGCTTTAAATGCAGAGGAATCAAACGAGTCAGCTTCAAATCCATGCGAAACACATGATTTAGCTTCAAATCAATGCGATGAAGAAGGTTTAGCTTCAAATCCATGCGAAACAAATGATTTAGCTTCAAATCAATGCGATGTAGAAGGTTCTGCTTCAAACCCATACGACCCATATGATTTAGCTTCAAATATTTGCGATATAAGTGATACAGCTTCAAAAGCTGGAGGGACATACGAGGTAGATTCAATTACATGCGAAACAAATGATTTAGCTTCAAATCAATGCGAAGTAGAAGGCGTAGCTACAAATCCATGCGAAAAAAATGGTTTAGCTACAAATACTTGTGATATAAATTATTTAGCTACAACTGCATGCGAAACTAACGAGTTAGCTTCAAATCCATGCGAAACACACGATTTATCTTCAAATCAATGCGATGTAGAAGGCTTAGCTTCAAATCCATGCGATACACATGATTTAGCTTCAAATCAATGCGATGTAGAAGGCTCAGCTTCAAATCCATGCGATACACAAGATTTAGCGTCAAATCAATGCGATGTAGTAGGTTCAGCTTCAAATCCATGTGACACATATGATTTAGCTTCAAATACTTGCGATATAAGTGATATAGCTTCAAAAGCTGTAGGAACAAACGAGATAGCTTCAATTCCATGCGAGATACATGATTTAGCTGCAAATCAATGCGATGTAGAAGGCTTAGCTTCAAATCCATGCGATACACATGATTAAGCTTCAAATTAATGCGATGTAGTTGGTTTGCTTCAAATCCATGCGATACACAAGATTTAGCTTCAAATCAATGCGATGTAGTAGGTTCAGCTTCAAATCCATGCAATATAAATCATATAGCTTCAAAAGCAGGAGCAACAAACGAGGTAGCTTCAATTACATGCGAAACAAATGATTTAGCTTCAAATCAATACGAAGTAGAAGGCGTAGCTACAAATCCATGCGAAAAAAATGGTTTAGCTACAAATACTTGTGATATACATTATTTAGCTACAACTGCATGCGAAACTAACGAGTTAGCTTCAAATCCATGCGAAACACACGATTTATCTTCAAATCAATGCGATGTAGAAGGCTTAGCTTCAAATCCATGCGATACACTAGATTTAGCTTCAAAACAATGCGATGTAGAAGGTTCTGCTTCAAATTCATACGACACATATGATTTAGCTTCAAATACTTGCGATGTAAGTGATACAGCTACAAAACCAGGAGGAACAAACGAGGTAGCTTCAATTCCATGCGAAACAAATGATTTAGCTACAAATACTTGCGATATAAGTGATACAGCTTCAAAAGCTGGAGGAACAAACGAGGTAGCTTCAATTCCATGCGAAACAAATGATTTAGGTTCAAATCAATGCGAAGTAGAAGGCTTAGCTTCAAATTTATGCGAAACAAATGGTTTAGCTACAAATACTTGTGATATACATTATATAGCTACAACTGCATGCGAAACAAACGAGTTAGCATCAAATCCATGCGAAACACATGATTAAGCTTCAAATCAATGCGATGTAGATGGTTTGCTTCAAATCCATGCGATACACGAGATTTAGCTTAAAATCAATGCGATGTAGAAGGTTTAGCTTCAAATCCATACGAAACACACGATTTAGCTTCAAATCAATTCGAAGGACAAGGCTTAGATTCTAATCCATGCGAAACAAATGATTTAGCTGCAAATCAATGCGATGTAGAAGGTTTAGCTTCAAATCCATGCAATATAAATCATATAGCTTCAAAAGCAGGAGGAACAAACGAGGTAGCTTCAATTCCATGCGAAACAAATGATTTAGCTTCAAATCAATGCGAAGTAGAAGGCGTAGCTTCAAATCCATGCGATAAAAATGGTTTAGCAACAAATACTTGTGATATACATTATTAAGCTACAACTGCATGAAAAACAAACGAGTTAGCATCAAATCCATGCGATACACATGTTTTAGCGTCAAATCAATGCGATGTAGTTGGTTCAGCTTCAAATCCATGCGATATAAGTGATATAGCTTCAAATGCAGGAGGAACAAACGAGGTAGCTTCAATTCCATGCGAAACAAATAATTTAGCTTCAAATCAATGCGAAGTAGAAGGAGTAGCTTAAATCGATGCGAAACAAATGGTTTAGCTACAGATACTTGAGATATTCATTATTTAGCTACAACTGCATGCGAAACTACCGAGTTATCTTCAAATCCATGCGAATCACACGATTTATCTTCAAATCAATGCGATGTAGAAGGTTTAGCTTCAAATCCATGCGATACACTAGATTTAGCGTCAAATCAATGCGATGTAGATGGTTCTGCTTCAAATCCATACGACACATATGATTTAGCTTCAAATACTTGCGATATAAGTGATACAGCTACAAAAGCAGGAGGAACAAACGAGGTAGCTTCAATTCCATGCGAGATACATGATTTAGCTTAAAATCAATGCGATGTAGAAGGTTTAGCTTCAAATCCATACGAAACACATGATTTAGCTTCAAATCAATTCGAAGAACAAGGCTTAGATTCAAATACATGAGAAACAAATGATTTAGCT
This sequence comes from Megalopta genalis, assembly GCF_051020955.1. NCBI lineage: Eukaryota > Metazoa > Arthropoda > Insecta > Hymenoptera > Halictidae > Megalopta > Megalopta genalis. The sequence continues at coordinate 61,261 of NW_027476825.1, forward strand.
TCAAATGAATGCGAGGTAGAAGGCTTAGCTTCAAATCCATGCAAAACAAATGGTTCAGCTACAAATACTTGTGATATACATTATTTAGCTACAACTGCATGCGAAACAAACGAGTTAGCTTCAAATCCATGCGATACACATGATTTAGCTTCAAATACTTGCGATATAAGTGATATAGCTTCAAAAGCTGTAGGAACAAACGAGGTAGCTTCAATTCCATTCGAGACACATGATTTAGCTTCAAGTCAATGCGATGTAGAAGGTTTAGCTTCAAATCCATACGAAACATATGATTTAGCTTCAAATCAATTCGAAGGCCAAGGCTTAAACACATGATTAAGCTTCAAATTAATGCGATGTAGTTGGTTTGCTTCAAATCCATGCGATACACAAGATTTAGCTTCAAATCAATGCGATGTAGTAGGTTCAGCTTCAAATCCATGCAATATAAATCATATAGCTTCAAAAGCAGGAGTAACAAACGAGGTAGCTTCAATTACATGCGAAACAAATGATTTAGCTTCAAATTAATACGAAGTAGAAGGCGTAGCTACAAATCCATGCGAAAAAAATGGTTTAGAAACAGATACTTGCGATATAACTGATATGTCTTCAAATGCAGGGGAAACAGGCGAGTTAGCATCAAATCCATGCAAAACACATGATTTATCGTCAAATCAATGCGATGCAGAAGGTTTAGCTTCAAATCCAAGCGAAACACATGATTTAGCTTCAAATCAATGCGATGTAGAAGGTTTAGCTTCAAATCCATGCGAAACACACGATTTAGCGGCAAATCAATGCGATGTAGAAGGTTTAGCATCAAATCCATGCGAAACAAATGATTTAGCTGCAAATCAATGCGATGTAGAAGGATTAGCATCAAATCCACGCCACACAAATGATTTAGCATCAGATACATGCGATATAACTGATATAGCTTGAAATGCAGGAGACAAACGAGTTAGCTTCAAATCCATGCAAAACACATGATTAAGCTTTAAATCAATGCGATGTAGAAGGTTTAGCTTCAAATCCATGCGACACAAATGATTTAGCTTCAGATACTTGCGATATAAGTGATGTAGCTTCAAATGCAGGCGAAACAAACGAGTTAGCAGTAAATCCATGCGAAACACATGATTTAGCTTGAAATTCATGCGAAACACATGGTTTAGCTTCAGATACTTGCGATATAAGTGATATAGCTTCAAATGCAGACGAAACAAACGTGTTAGCTTGAAATCCATCCGAAACACATGATTTAGCAGCAAATCAACGCGATGTAGTAGGTTTAGCTTCAAATCCATGCGAAACCAATGATTTAGCATCAGATACTTGCGATATGAGTGATATAGCTTCAAATGCAGTCGAAACAAACGAGTTAGCTTCAAATCCATGCGAAACACATGATTTAGCTGAAGATCAATGCGATGTAGAAGGTTTAGCTTCAAATCCATTCGAATCAAATGATTTAAATTCAGATACTTGCGATATAAGTGATATAGCTTCAAATGCAGCCGAAGCAAACGAGTTGGCTTCAAATCCAAGCGAATCACATGATTTAGCTTCAAATCAATGCGATGCAGAAGGTTTAGCTTCAAATCCATGCGAAACAAATGATTTAGCTTCAAACAATTGGGATATAAGTGATATAGCTTCAAATGCTGACGAATCAAACGAGTTAGCTTCAAAATCTATGCGATACATATCATTTAACTTCAAATCGATACGAAGTAGAAGGCTTAGCTTCAAATGCATGCGAAAAAAAACTAATTTAGATTCAGATATTTGCGATATAAGTGATATAGCTTCAAATGCAGCCGAAACAAACGAGTTAGCTTCAAATCCAAGCGAATCACATGATTTAGCTTCAAATCAATGCGATGTAGAAGGTTTAGCTACAAATCCATGCGATACACAAGATTTAGCTTCAAACAATTGGGATATAAGTGATATAGCTTCAAATGCTGACGAATCAAACGAGTTAGCTTCAAAATCTATGCGATACATATCATTTAACTTCAAATCTATACGAAGTAGAAGGCTTAGCTTCAAATTGGTGCGAAACAAATGATTTAGATTCAGATACTTGCGATATAAGTGATATAGCTTCAAATGCAGGGGAAACAAACGAGTTAGCATCAAATCCATGCAAAACACATGATTTAGATTCAAATCAATGCGATGCAGAAGGTTTAGCTTCAAATCCAAGCGAAACACATGATTTAGCTTGAAATCAATGCGATGTAGAAGGCTTAGCTTCATATCCATGCGAAACAAATGATTTAGATTCAGATACTTGAGATATAAGTTATATAGCTTCAAATGCAGGCGAAACTAACGGGTTAGCATTAAATCCATGCGAAACACACGATTTAGCGGCAAATCAATGCGATGTAGAAGGTTTAGCATCAAATCCATGCGAAACAAATGATTTAGCTGCAAATCAATGCGATGTAGAAGGTTTAGCTTCAAATCCATTCGAATCAAATGATTTAAATTCAGATACTTGCGATATAAGTGATATAGCTTCAAATGCAGCCGAAGCAAACGAGTTGGCTTCAAATCCAAGCGAATCACATGATTTAGCTTCAAATCAATGCGATGCAGAAGGTTTAGCTTCAAATCCATGCGAAACAAATGATTTAGCTTCAAACAATTGGGATATAAGTGATATAGCTTCAAATGCTGACGAATCAAACGAGTTAGCTTCAAATCCAAGCGAATCACATGATTTAGCTGCAAATCAATGCGATATAGAAGGTTTAGCTTCAAATGCATGCGAAACAAATGATTTAGCTGCAAATCAATGCGATGTAGAAGGATTAGCATCAAATCCACGCCACACAAATGATTTAGCATCAGATACATGCGATATAAGTGATATAGCTTCAAATGCAGGAGACAAACGAGTTAGCTTCAAATCCGTGCAAAACACATGATTAAGCTTTAAATCAATGCGATGTAGAAGGTTTAGCTTCAAATCCATGCGACACAAATGATTTAGCTTCAGATACTTGCGATATAAGTGATATAGCTTCAAATGCAGGCGAAACAAACGAGTTAGCATTAAATCCATGCGAAACGCATGATTTAGCTTGAAATTCATGCGAAACACATGGTTTAGCTACATATTCTAACGAAACAAATGGCTTACTTTTTGATACTTGTGATAAACATGATCTAGTTTCAAATTCAGGCGAAACTAACGAGTTAGTTTCAAATCCATGCGAAACACATGATTTAGCTTCAATTCGATGCGAAGTTGAAGGCTTAGATTCAAAGCCATCCGAAACAAATAATTTAGGATCAGATACTTGCGATATAATTGATATAGCTTCAAATGCAGGCGAAACGAACGAGTTAGCATCAAATTCATGCGAAACACATGATTAAGCTTCAAATCAATGCGATGTAGATGGTTTGCTTCAAATCCATGCGATACACGAGATTTAGCTTAAAATCAATGCGATGTAGAAGGTTTAGCTTCAAATCCATACGAAACACACGATTTAGCTTCAAATCAATTCGAAGGACAAGGCTTAGATTCTAATCCATGCGAAACAAATGATTTAGCTGCAAATCAATGCGATGTAGAAGGTTTAGCTTCAAATCCATGCAATATAAATCATATAGCTTCAAAAGCAGGAGGAACAAACGAGGTAGCTTCAATTCCATGCGAAACAAATGATTTAGCTTCAAATCAATGCGAAGTAGAAGGCGTAGCTTCAAATCCATGCGATAAAAATGGTTTAGCTACAATTACTTGTGATATACATTATTAAGCTACAACTGCATGAAAAACAAACGAGTTAGCATCAAATCCATGCGATACACATGTTTTAGCGTCAAATCAATGCGATGTAGTTGGTTCAGCTTCAAATCCATGCCATATAAGTGATATAGCTTCAAATGCAGGAGGAACAAACGAGGTAGCTTCAATTCCATGCGAAACAAATGATTTAGCTTCAAATACTTGCGATATAAGTGATACAGCTTCAAAAGCTGGAGGAACAAACGAGGTAGCTTCAATTCCATGCGAGACACATGATTTAGCTTAAAATCAATGCGATGTAGAAGGTTTAGCTTCAAATCCATACGAAACACATGATTCAGCTTCAAATCAATTCGAAGGACAAGGCTTAGATTCAAATCCATGCGAAACAAATGATTTAGCTTCAAATGAATGCGAAGTAGAAGGCTTAGCTTCAAATCCATTCAAAGCAAATGGTTTAGCTACAAATACTTGTGATATACATTATTTAGCTACAACTGCATGCGAAACAAACGAGTTAGCTTCAAATCCATGCGATACACATGATTTAGCTTCAAATACTTGTGATATAAGTGATATAGCTTCAAAAGCTGTAGGAACAAACGAGGTAGCATCAATTCCATGCGAGACACATGATTTAGCTTCAAATCAATGCGAAGTAGAAGGCTTAGCTTCAAATTCATGGGAAACAAATGGTTTAGCTACAAATCAATGCGAAGTAGAAGGAGTAGCTTAAATCGATGCGAAACAAATGGTTTAGCTACAGATACTTGAGATATTCATTATTTAGCTACAACTGCATGCGAAACTACCGAGTTATCTTCAAATCCATGCGAATCACAGGATTTATCTTCAAATCAATGCGATGTAGAAGGTTTAGCTTCAAATCCATGCGATACACTAGATTTAGCGTCAAATCAATGCGATGTAGATGGTTCTGCTTCAAATCCATACGACACATATGATTTAGCTTCAAATACTTGCGATATAAGTGTTACAGCTACAAAAGCAGGAGGAACAAACGAGGTAGCTTCAATTCCATGCGAGATACATGATTTAGCTTAAAATCAATGCGATGTAGAAGGTTTAGCTTCAAATCCATACGAAACACATGATTTAGCTTCAAATCAATTCGAAGGACAAGGCTTAGATTCAAATACATGCGAAACAAATGATTTAGCTTCAAATGAATGCGAGGTAGAAGGCTTAGCTTCAAATCCATGCAAAACAAATGGTTCAGCTACAAATACTTGTGATAAACATTATTTAGCTACAACTGCATGCGAAACAAACGAGTTAGCTTCAAATCCATGCGATACACATGATTTAGCTTCAAATACTTGCGATATAAGTGATATAGCTTCAAAAGCTGTAGGAACAAACGAGGTAGCTTCAATTCCATTCGAGACACATGATTTAGCTTCAAGTCAATGCGATGTAGAAGGTTTAGCTTCAAATCCATACGAAACATATGATTTAGCTTCAAATCAATTCGAAGGCCAAGGCTTAAACACATGATTAAGCTTCAAATTAATGCGATGTAGTTGGTTTGCTTCAAATCCATGCGATACACAAGATTTAGCTTCAAATCAATGCGATGTAGTAGGTTCAGCTTCAAATCCATGCAATATAAATCATATAGCTTCAAAAGCAGGAGGAACAAACGAGGTAGCTTCAATTACATGCGAAACAAATGATTTAGCTTCAAATCAATGCGAAGTAGAAGGCGTAGCTACAAATCCATGCGAAAAAAATGGTTTAGCTACAAATACTTGTGATATACATTATTTAGCTACAACTGCATGCGGAACTAACGAGTTAGCTTCAAATCCATGCGAAACACACGATTTATATTCAAATCAATGCGATGTAGAAGGCTTAGCTTCAAATCCATGCGATACACTAGATTTAGCTTCAAAACAATGCGATGTAGAAGGTTCTGCTTCAAATTCATACGACACATATGATTTAGCTTCAAATACTTGCGATATAAGTGATACAGCTACAAAACCAGGAAGAACAAACGAGGTAGCTTCAATTCCATGCGAAACAAATGATTTAGCTTCAAATACTTGCGATATAAGTGATACAGCTTCAAAAGCTGGAGGAACAAACGAGGTAGCTTCAATTCCATGCGAAACAAATGATTTAGGTTCAAATCAATGCGAAGTAGAAGGCTTAGCTTCAAATTCATGCGAAACAAATGGTTTAGCTACAAATACTTGTGATATACATTATATAGCTACAACTGCATGCGAAACAAACGAGTTAGCATCAAATCCATGCGAAACACATGATTAAGCTTCAAATCAATGCGATGTAGATGGTTTGCTTCAAATCCATGCGATACACGAGATTTAGCTTAAAATCAATGCGATGTAGAAGGTTTAGCTTCAAATCCATACGAAACACACGATTTAGCTTCAAATCAATTCGAAGGACAAGGCTTAGATTCTAATCCATGCGAAACAAATGATTTAGCTGCAAATCAATGCGATGTAGAAGGTTTAGCTTCAAATCCATGCAATATAAATCATATAGCTTCAAAAGCAGGAGGAACAAACGAGGTAGCTTCAATTCCATGCGAAACAAATGATTTAGCTTCAAATCAATGCGAAGTAGAAGGCGTAGCTTCGAATCCATGCGATAAAAATGGTTTAGCTACAATTACTTGTGATATACATTATTAAGCTACAACTGCATGAAAAACAAACGAGTTAGCATCAAATCCATGCGATACACATGTTTTAGCGGCAAATCAATGCGATGTAGTTGGTTCAGCTTCAAATCCGTGCGATATAAGTGATATAGCTTCAAATGCAGGAGGAACAAACGAGGTAGCTTCAATTCCATGCGAAACAAATGATTTAGCTTCAAATACTTGCGATATAAGTGATACAGCTTCAAAAGCTGGAGGAACAAACGAGGTAGCTTCAATTCCATGCGAGACACATGATTTAGCTTAAAATCAATGCGATGTAGAAGGTTTAGCTTCAAATCCATACGAAACACATGATTCAGCTTCAAATCAATTCGAAGGACAAGGCTTAGATTCAAATCCATGCGAAACAAATGATTTAGCTTCAAATGAATGCGAAGTAGAAGGCTTAGCTTCAAATCCATTCAAAACAAATGGTTTAGCTACAAATACTTGTGATATACATTATTTAGCTACAACTGCATGCGAAACAAACGAGTTAGCTTCAAATCCATGCGATACACATGATTTAGCTTCAAATACTTGTGATATAAGTGATATAGCTTCAAAAGCTGTAGGAACAAACGAGGTAGCATCAATTCCATGCGAGACACATGATTTAGCTTCAAATCAATGCGAAGTAGAAGGCTTAGCTTCAAATTCATGGGAAACAAATGGTTTAGCTACAAATCAATGCGAAGTAGAAGGAGTAGCTAAAATCGATGCGAAACAAATGGTTTAGCTACAGATACTTGAGATATTCATTATTTAGCTACAACTGCATGCGAAACTACCGAGTTATCTTCAAATCCATGCGAATCACACGATTTATGTTCAAATCAATGCGATGTAGAAGGATTAGCTTCAAATCCATGCGATACACTAGATTTAGCGTCAAATCAATGCGATGTAGATGGTTCTGCTTCAAATCCATACGACACATATGATTTAGCTTCAAATACTTGCGATATAAGTGATACAGCTACAAAAGCAGGAGGAACAAACGATGTAGCTTCAATTCCATGCGAGATACATGATTTAGCTTAAAATCAATGCGATGTAGAAGGTTTAGCTTCAAATCCATACGAAACACATGATTTAGCTTCAAATCAATTCGAAGGACAAGGCTTAGATTCAAATACATGCGAAACAAATGATTTAGCTTCAAATGAATGCGAGGTAGAAGGCTTAGCTTCAAATCCATGCAAAAGAAATGGTTCAGCTACAAATACTTGTGATATACATTATTTAGCTACAACTGCATGCGAAACAAACGAGTTAGCTTCAAATCCATGCGATACACATGATTTAGCTTCAAATACTTGCGATATAAGTGATATAGCTTCAAAAGCTGTAGGAACAAACGAGGTAGCTTCAATTCCATTCGAGACACATGATTTAGCTTCAAGTCAATGCGATGTAGAAGGTTTAGCTTCAAATCCATACGAAACATATGATTTAGCTTCAAATCAATTCGAAGGCGAAGCCTTAAACACATGATTAAGCTTCAAATTAAAGCGATGTAGTTGGTTTGCTTCAAATCCATGCGATACACAAGATTTAGATTCAAACAATTGGGATATAAGTGATATAGCTTCAAATGCTGACGGATCAAACGAGTTAGCTTCAAAATCTATGCGATACATATCATTTAACTTCAAATCTATACGAAGTAGAAGGCTTAGCTTCAAATTGGTGCGAAACAAATGATTTAGATTCAGATACTTGCGATATAAGTGATATAGCTTCAAATGCAGGGGAAACAAACGAGTTAGCATCAAATCCATGCAAAACACATGATTTAGATTCAAATCAATGCGATGCAGAAGGTTTAGCTTCAAATCCAAGCGAAACACATGATTTAGCTTGAAATCAATGCGATGTAGAAGGCTTAGCTTCAAATCCATGCGAAACAAATGATTTAGATTCAGATACTTGAGATATAAGTTATATAGCTTCAAATGCAGGCGAAACTAACGGGTTAGCTTCAACTCCATGCGAAACACATGATTTAGCTGCAAATCCATGCTATGTAGATGATTTAGATTCAAATCCGTGCGAAATATATGATTTAGCAACAGATACTTGCGATATAACTGATATGTCTTCAAATTCAGAGGAAACAGGCGAGTTAGCATCAAATCCATGCAAAACACATGATTTAGCGTCAAATCAATGCGATGCAGAAGGTTTAGCTTCAAATCCAAGCGAAACACATGATTTAGCTTCAAATCAATGCCATGTAGAAGGTTTAGCTTCAAATCCATGCGAAACAAATGATTTAGCTTCAGATACTTGCGATATAAGTGATATAGCTTCAAATGCAGGCGAAACAAACGAGTTAGCATTAAATCCATGCGAAACACACGATTTAGCGGCAAATCAATGCGATGTAGAAGGTTTAGCATCAAATCCATGCGAAACAAATGATTTAGCTGCAAATCAATGCGATGTAGAAGGATTAGCATCAAATCCACGCCACACAAATGATTTAGCATCAGATACATGCGATATAACTGATATAGCTTGAAATGCAGGAGACAAACGAGTTAGCTTCAAATCCATGCAAAACACATGATTAAGCTTTAAATCAATGCGATGTAGAAGGTTTAGCTTCAAATCCATGCGACACAAATGATTTAGCTTCAGATACTTGCGATATAAGTGATGTAGCTTCAAATGCAGGCGAAACAAACGAGTTAGCATTAAATCCATGCGAAACACATGATTTAGCTTGAAATTCATGCGAAACACATGGTTTAGCTTCAGATACTTGTAATATAAGTGATATAGCTTCAAATGCAGACGAAACAAACGTGTTAGCTTGAAATCCATCCGAAACACATGATTTAGCAGCAAATCAACGCGATGTAGTAGGTTTAGCTTCAAATCCATGCAAAACCAATGATTTAGCATCAGATACTTGCGATATGAGTGATATAGCTTCAAATGCAGTCGAAACAAACGAGTTAGCATCAAATCCATGCGAAACACATGATTTAGCTGAAGATCAATGCGATGTAGAAGGTTTAGCTTCAAATCCATTCGAATCAAATGATTTAAATTCAGATACTTGCGATATAAGTGATATAGCTTCAAATGCAGCCGAAGCAAACGAGTTGGCTTCAAATCCAAGCGAATCACATGATTTAGCTTCAAATCAATGCGATGCAGAAGGTTTAGCTTCAAATCCATGCGAAACAAATGATTTAGCTTCAAACAATTGGGATATAAGTGATATAGCTTCAAATGCTGACGAATCAAACGAGTTAGCTTCAAAATCTATGCGATACATATCATTTAACTTCAAATCGATACGAAGTAGAAGGCTTAGCTTCAAATGCATGCGAAAAAAACTAATTTAGATTCAGATATTTGCGATATAAGTGATATAGCTTCAAATGCCGTCGAAACTAACGAGTTAGCATCAAATCCATGCAAAACACATGATTTAGCTGCAAATCAATGCCTGTGCAGAAGGTTTAGCTTCAAATCCATGCGAAACAAATGATCTGGCTTCAAACAATTGAGATATAAGCGATATAGCTTCAAATGCAGCCGAAGCAAACGAGTTAGCTTCAAATCCAAGCGAATCACATGATTTAGCTGCAAATCAATGCGATGTAGAAGGTTTAGCTTCAAATGCATGCGAAACAAATGATTTAGCTGCAAATCAATGCGATGTAGAAGGATTAGCATCAAATCCACGCCACACAAATGATTTAGCATCAGATACATGCGATATAAGTGATATAGCTTCAAATGCAGGAGACAAACGAGTTAGCTTCAAATCCGTGCAAAACACATGATTAAGCTTTAAATCAATGCGATGTAGAAGGTTTAGCTTCAAATCCATGCGACACAAATGATTTAGCTTCAGATACTTGCGATATAAGTGATATAGCTTCAAATGCAGGCCAAACAAACGAGTTAGCATTAAATCCATGCGAAACGCATGATTTAGCTTGAAATTCATGCGAAACACATGGTTTAGCTACATATTCTAACGAAACAAATGGCTTACTTTTTGATACTTGTGATAAACATGATCTAGTTTCAAATTCAGGCGAAACTAACGAGTTAGCTTCAAATCCAAGCGAAACACATGATTTAGCTTCAATTCGATGCGAAGTTGAAGGCTTAGATTCAAAGCCATCCGAAACAAATAATTTAGGATCAGATACTTGCGATATAATTGATATAGCTTCAAATGCAGGCGAAACGAACGAGTTAGCTTCAAATCCGCGCGACACAAATGATTTAGCTTCAGATACTTGCGATATAACTGATATAGCTTCAAATTCAGACGAAACAAACGAGTTAGCTTGAAATCCATCCGAAACACATGATTTAGCAGCAAATCAACTCGATGTAGTAGGTTTAGCTTCAAATCCATGCGAAACCAATGATTTAGCATCAGATACTTGCGATATGAGTGGTATAGCTTCAAATGCAGTCGAAACAAACGAGTTAGCTTCAAATCCATGCGAAACACATGATTTAGCGTCAAATAAATGCGATGCAGAAGGTTTAGCTTCAAATCCAAGCGAAACACATGATTTAGCTTCAAATCAATGCCATGTAGAAGGTTTAGCTTCAAATCCATGCGAAACAAATGATTTAGCTTCAAACCCTTGGGATATAAGTGATATAGCTTTAAATGCAGAGGAATCAAACGAGTCAGCTTCAAATCCATGCGAAACACATGATTTAGCTGCAAATCAATGCGATGAAGAAGGTTTAGCTTCAAATCCATGCGAAACAAATGATTTAGCTTCAAATCAATGCGATGTAGAAGGTTCTGCTTCAAACCCATACGACCCATATGATTTAGCTTCTAATACTTGCGATATAAGTGATACAGCTTCAAAAGCTGGAGGGACATACGAGGTAGATTCAATTACATGCGAAACAAATGATTTAGCTTCAAATCAATGCGAAGTAGAAGGCGTAGCTACAAATCCATGCGAAAAAAATGGTTTAGCTACAAATACTTGTGATATAAATTATTTAGCTACAACTGCATGCGAAACTAACGAGTTAGCTTCAAATCCATGCGAAACACACGATTTATCTTCAAATCAATGCGATGTAGAAGGCTTAGCTTCAAATCCATGCGATACACATGATTTAGCTTCAAATCAATGCGATGTAGAAGGCTCAGCTTCAAATCCATGCGATACACAAGATTTAGCGTCAAATCAATGCGATGTAGTAGGTTCAGCTTCAAATCCATGCGACACATATGATTTAGCTTCAAATACTTGCGATATAAGTGATATAGCTTCAAAAGCTGTAGCAACAAACGAGGTAGCTTCAATTCCATGCGAGATACATGATTTAGCTTAAAATCAATGCGATGTAGAAAGTTTAGCTTCAAATCCATACGAAACACATGATTTAGCTTCAAATCAATTCGAAGGACAAGGCTTAGATTCAAATACATGCGAAACAAATGATTTAGCTTCAAATGAATGCGAAGTAGAAGGCTTAGCTTCAAATCCATGCAAAACAAATGGTTCAGCTACAAATACTTGTGATATACATTATTTAGCTACAACTGCATGCGAACCAAACGAGTTAGCTTCAAATCCATGCGATACACATGATTTAGCTTCAAATACTTGCGATATAAGTGATATAGCTTCAAAAGCTGTAGGAACAAACGAGGTAGCTTCAATTCCATTCGAGACACATGATTTAGCTTCAAGTCAATGCGATGTAGAAGGTTTAGCTACAAATCCATGCGAAAAAAATGGTTTAGCTACAAATACTTGTGATATACATTATTTAGCTACAACTGCATGCGAAACTAACGAGTTAGCTTCAAATCCATGCGAAACACACGATTTATCTTCAAATCAATGCGATGTAGAAGGCTTAGCTTCAAATCCATGCGATACACTAGATTTAGCTTCAAAACAATGCGATGTAGAAGGTTCTGCTTCAAATTCATACGACACATATGATTTAGCTTCAAACACTTGCGATATAAGTGATACAGCTACAAAACCAGGAGGAACAAACGAGGTAGCTTCAATTCCATGCGAAACAAATGATTTAGCTTCAAATACTTGCGATATAAGTGATACAGCTTCAAAAGCTGAAGGAACAAACGAGGTAGCTTCAATTCCATGCGAAACAAATGATTTAGGTTCAAATCAATGCGAAGTAGAAAGCTTAGCTTCAAATTCATGCGAAACAAATGGTTTAGCTACAAATACTTGTGATATACATTATATAGCTACAACTGCATGCGAAACAAACGAGTTAGCATCAAATCCATGCGAAACACATGATTAAGCTTCAAATCAATGCGATGTAGATGGTTTGCTTCAAATCCATGCGATACACGAGATTTAGCTTAAAATCAATGCGATGTAGAAGGTTTAGCTTCAAATCCATACGAAACACACGATTTAGCTTCAAATCAATTCGAAGGACAAGGCTTAGATTCTAATCCATGCGAAACAAATGATTTAGCTGCAAATCAATGCGATGTAGAAGGTTTAGCTTCAAATCCATGCAATATAAATCATATAGCTTCAAAAGCAGGAGGAACAAACGAGGTAGCTTCAATTCCATGCGAAACAAATGATTTAGCTTCAAATCAATGCGAAGTAGAAGGCGTAGCTTCGAATCCATGCGATAAAAATGGTTTAGCTACAATTACTTGTGATATACATTATTAAGCTACAACTGCATGAAAAACAAACGAGTTAGCATCAAATCCATGCGATACACATGTTTTAGCGGCAAATCAATGCGATGTAGTTGGTTCAGCTTCAAATCCGTGCGATATAAGTGATATAGCTTCAAATGCAGGAGGAACAAACGAGGTAGCTTCAATTCCATGCGAAACAAATGATTTAGCTTCAAATACTTGCGATATAAGTGATACAGCTTCAAAAGCTGGAGGAACAAACGAGGTAGCTTCAATTCCATGCGAGACACATGATTTAGCTTAAAATCAATGCGATGTAGAAGGTTTAGCTTCAAATCCATACGAAACACATGATTCAGCTTCAAATCAATTCGAAGGACAAGGCTTAGATTCAAATCCATGCGAAACAAATGATTTAGCTTCAAATGAATGCGAAGTAGAAGGCTTAGCTTCAAATCCATTCAAAACAAATGGTTTAGCTACAAATACTTGTGATATACATTATTTAGCTACAACTGCATGCGAAACAAACGAGTTAGCTTCAAATCCATGCGATACACATGATTTAGCTTCAAATACTTGTGATATAAGTGATATAGCTTCAAAAGCTGTAGGAACAAACGAGGTAGCATCAATTCCATGCGAGACACATGATTTAGCTTCAAATCAATGCGAAGTAGAAGGCTTAGCTTCAAATTCATGGGAAACAAATGGTTTAGCTACAAATCAATGCGAAGTAGAAGGAGTAGCTAAAATCGATGCGAAACAAATGGTTTAGCTACAGATACTTGAGATATTCATTATTTAGCTACAACTGCATGCGAAACTACCGAGTTATCTTCAAATCCATGCGAATCACACGATTTATGTTCAAATCAATGCGATGTAGAAGGATTAGCTTCAAATCCATGCGATACACTAGATTTAGCGTCAAATCAATGCGATGTAGATGGTTCTGCTTCAAATCCATACGACACATATGATTTAGCTTCAAATACTTGCGATATAAGTGATACAGCTACAAAAGCAGGAGGAACAAACGATGTAGCTTCAATTCCATGCGAGATACATGATTTAGCTTAAAATCAATGCGATGTAGAAGGTTTAGCTTCAAATCCATACGAAACACATGATTTAGCTTCAAATCAATTCGAAGGACAAGGCTTAGATTCAAATACATGCGAAACAAATGATTTAGCTTCAAATGAATGCGAGGTAGAAGGCTTAGCTTCAAATCCATGCAAAAGAAATGGTTCAGCTACAAATACTTGTGATATACATTATTTAGCTACAACTGCATGCGAAACAAACGAGTTAGCTTCAAATCCATGCGATACACATGATTTAGCTTCAAATACTTGCGATATAAGTGATATAGCTTCAAAAGCTGTAGGAACAAACGAGGTAGCTTCAATTCCATTCGAGACACATGATTTAGCTTCAAGTCAATGCGATGTAGAAGGTTTAGCTTCAAATCCATACGAAACATATGATTTAGCTTCAAATCAATTCGAAGGCGAAGCCTTAAACACATGATTAAGCTTCAAATTAAAGCGATGTAGTTGGTTTGCTTCAAATCCATGCGATACACAAGATTTAGATTCAAACAATTGGGATATAAGTGATATAGCTTCAAATGCTGACGGATCAAACGAGTTAGCTTCAAAATCTATGCGATACATATCATTTAACTTCAAATCTATACGAAGTAGAAGGCTTAGCTTCAAATTGGTGCGAAACAAATGATTTAGATTCAGATACTTGCGATATAAGTGATATAGCTTCAAATGCAGGGGAAACAAACGAGTTAGCATCAAATCCATGCAAAACACATGATTTAGATTCAAATCAATGCGATGCAGAAGGTTTAGCTTCAAATCCAAGCGAAACACATGATTTAGCTTGAAATCAATGCGATGTAGAAGGCTTAGCTTCAAATCCATGCGAAACAAATGATTTAGATTCAGATACTTGAGATATAAGTTATATAGCTTCAAATGCAGGCGAAACTAACGGGTTAGCTTCAACTCCATGCGAAACACATGATTTAGCTGCAAATCCATGCTATGTAGATGATTTAGATTCAAATCCGTGCGAAATATATGATTTAGCAACAGATACTTGCGATATAACTGATATGTCTTCAAATTCAGAGGAAACAGGCGAGTTAGCATCAAATCCATGCAAAACACATGATTTAGCGTCAAATCAATGCGATGCAGAAGGTTTAGCTTCAAATCCAAGCGAAACACATGATTTAGCTTCAAATCAATGCCATGTAGAAGGTTTAGCTTCAAATCCATGCGAAACAAATGATTTAGCTTCAGATACTTGCGATATAAGTGATATAGCTTCAAATGCAGGCGAAACAAACGAGTTAGCATTAAATCCATGCGAAACACACGATTTAGCGGCAAATCAATGCGATGTAGAAGGTTTAGCATCAAATCCATGCGAAACAAATGATTTAGCTGCAAATCAATGCGATGTAGAAGGATTAGCATCAAATCCACGCCACACAAATGATTTAGCATCAGATACATGCGATATAACTGATATAGCTTGAAATGCAGGAGACAAACGAGTTAGCTTCAAATCCATGCAAAACACATGATTAAGCTTTAAATCAATGCGATGTAGAAGGTTTAGCTTCAAATCCATGCGACACAAATGATTTAGCTTCAGATACTTGCGATATAAGTGATGTAGCTTCAAATGCAGGCGAAACAAACGAGTTAGCATTAAATCCATGCGAAACACATGATTTAGCTTGAAATTCATGCGAAACACATGGTTTAGCTTCAGATACTTGTAATATAAGTGATATAGCTTCAAATGCAGACGAAACAAACGTGTTAGCTTGAAATCCATCCGAAACACATGATTTAGCAGCAAATCAACGCGATGTAGTAGGTTTAGCTTCAAATCCATGCAAAACCAATGATTTAGCATCAGATACTTGCGATATGAGTGATATAGCTTCAAATGCAGTCGAAACAAACGAGTTAGCATCAAATCCATGCGAAACACATGATTTAGCTGAAGATCAATGCGATGTAGAAGGTTTAGCTTCAAATCCATTCGAATCAAATGATTTAAATTCAGATACTTGCGATATAAGTGATATAGCTTCAAATGCAGCCGAAGCAAACGAGTTGGCTTCAAATCCAAGCGAATCACATGATTTAGCTTCAAATCAATGCGATGCAGAAGGTTTAGCTTCAAATCCATGCGAAACAAATGATTTAGCTTCAAACAATTGGGATATAAGTGATATAGCTTCAAATGCTGACGAATCAAACGAGTTAGCTTCAAAATCTATGCGATACATATCATTTAACTTCAAATCGATACGAAGTAGAAGGCTTAGCTTCAAATGCATGCGAAAAAAACTAATTTAGATTCAGATATTTGCGATATAAGTGATATAGCTTCAAATGCCGTCGAAACTAACGAGTTAGCATCAAATCCATGCAAAACACATGATTTAGCTGCAAATCAATGCCTGTGCAGAAGGTTTAGCTTCAAATCCATGCGAAACAAATGATCTGGCTTCAAACAATTGAGATATAAGCGATATAGCTTCAAATGCAGCCGAAGCAAACGAGTTAGCTTCAAATCCAAGCGAATCACATGATTTAGCTGCAAATCAATGCGATGTAGAAGGTTTAGCTTCAAATGCATGCGAAACAAATGATTTAGCTGCAAATCAATGCGATGTAGAAGGATTAGCATCAAATCCACGCCACACAAATGATTTAGCATCAGATACATGCGATATAAGTGATATAGCTTCAAATGCAGGAGACAAACGAGTTAGCTTCAAATCCGTGCAAAACACATGATTAAGCTTTAAATCAATGCGATGTAGAAGGTTTAGCTTCAAATCCATGCGACACAAATGATTTAGCTTCAGATACTTGCGATATAAGTGATATAGCTTCAAATGCAGGCCAAACAAACGAGTTAGCATTAAATCCATGCGAAACGCATGATTTAGCTTGAAATTCATGCGAAACACATGGTTTAGCTACATATTCTAACGAAACAAATGGCTTACTTTTTGATACTTGTGATAAACATGATCTAGTTTCAAATTCAGGCGAAACTAACGAGTTAGCTTCAAATCCAAGCGAAACACATGATTTAGCTTCAATTCGATGCGAAGTTGAAGGCTTAGATTCAAAGCCATCCGAAACAAATAATTTAGGATCAGATACTTGCGATATAATTGATATAGCTTCAAATGCAGGCGAAACGAACGAGTTAGCTTCAAATCCGCGCGACACAAATGATTTAGCTTCAGATACTTGCGATATAACTGATATAGCTTCAAATTCAGACGAAACAAACGAGTTAGCTTGAAATCCATCCGAAACACATGATTTAGCAGCAAATCAACTCGATGTAGTAGGTTTAGCTTCAAATCCATGCGAAACCAATGATTTAGCATCAGATACTTGCGATATGAGTGGTATAGCTTCAAATGCAGTCGAAACAAACGAGTTAGCTTCAAATCCATGCGAAACACATGATTTAGCGTCAAATAAATGCGATGCAGAAGGTTTAGCTTCAAATCCAAGCGAAACACATGATTTAGCTTCAAATCAATGCCATGTAGAAGGTTTAGCTTCAAATCCATGCGAAACAAATGATTTAGCTTCAAACCCTTGGGATATAAGTGATATAGCTTTAAATGCAGAGGAATCAAACGAGTCAGCTTCAAATCCATGCGAAACACATGATTTAGCTGCAAATCAATGCGATGAAGAAGGTTTAGCTTCAAATCCATGCGAAACAAATGATTTAGCTTCAAATCAATGCGATGTAGAAGGTTCTGCTTCAAACCCATACGACCCATATGATTTAGCTTCTAATACTTGCGATATAAGTGATACAGCTTCAAAAGCTGGAGGGACATACGAGGTAGATTCAATTACATGCGAAACAAATGATTTAGCTTCAAATCAATGCGAAGTAGAAGGCGTAGCTACAAATCCATGCGAAAAAAATGGTTTAGCTACAAATACTTGTGATATAAATTATTTAGCTACAACTGCATGCGAAACTAACGAGTTAGCTTCAAATCCATGCGAAACACACGATTTATCTTCAAATCAATGCGATGTAGAAGGCTTAGCTTCAAATCCATGCGATACACATGATTTAGCTTCAAATCAATGCGATGTAGAAGGCTCAGCTTCAAATCCATGCGATACACAAGATTTAGCGTCAAATCAATGCGATGTAGTAGGTTCAGCTTCAAATCCATGCGACACATATGATTTAGCTTCAAATACTTGCGATATAAGTGATATAGCTTCAAAAGCTGTAGCAACAAACGAGGTAGCTTCAATTCCATGCGAGATACATGATTTAGCTTAAAATCAATGCGATGTAGAAAGTTTAGCTTCAAATCCATACGAAACACATGATTTAGCTTCAAATCAATTCGAAGGACAAGGCTTAGATTCAAATACATGCGAAACAAATGATTTAGCTTCAAATGAATGCGAAGTAGAAGGCTTAGCTTCAAATCCATGCAAAACAAATGGTTCAGCTACAAATACTTGTGATATACATTATTTAGCTACAACTGCATGCGAACCAAACGAGTTAGCTTCAAATCCATGCGATACACATGATTTAGCTTCAAATACTTGCGATATAAGTGATATAGCTTCAAAAGCTGTAGGAACAAACGAGGTAGCTTCAATTCCATTCGAGACACATGATTTAGCTTCAAGTCAATGCGATGTAGAAGGTTTAGCTACAAATCCATGCGAAAAAAATGGTTTAGCTACAAATACTTGTGATATACATTATTTAGCTACAACTGCATGCGAAACTAACGAGTTAGCTTCAAATCCA
The DNA here is from genome assembly GCF_051020955.1 of Megalopta genalis. Taxonomy (NCBI): domain Eukaryota; kingdom Metazoa; phylum Arthropoda; class Insecta; order Hymenoptera; family Halictidae; genus Megalopta; species Megalopta genalis. Next base: position 80,272 of record NW_027476825.1, read on the forward strand.
TGCGAAACACACGATTTATCTTCAAATCAATGCGATGTAGAAGGCTTAGCTTCAAATCCATGCGATACACTAGATTTAGCTTCAAAACAATGCGATGTAGAAGGTTCTGCTTCAAATTCATACGACACATATGATTTAGCTTCAAACACTTGCGATATAAGTGATACAGCTACAAAACCAGGAGGAACAAACGAGGTAGCTTCAATTCCATGCGAAACAAATGATTTAGCTTCAAATACTTGCGATATAAGTGATACAGCTTCAAAAGCTGAAGGAACAAACGAGGTAGCTTCAATTCCATGCGAAACAAATGATTTAGGTTCAAATCAATGCGAAGTAGAAAGCTTAGCTTCAAATTCATGCGAAACAAATGGTTTAGCTACAAATACTTGTGATATACATTATATAGCTACAACTGCATGCGAAACAAACGAGTTAGCATCAAATCCATGCGAAACACATGATTAAGCTTCAAATCAATGCGATGTAGATGGTTTGCTTCAAATCCATGCGATACACGAGATTTAGCTTAAAATCAATGCGATGTAGAAGGTTTAGCTTCAAATCCATACGAAACACACGATTTAGCTTCAAATCAATTCGAAGGACAAGGCTTAGATTCTAATCCATGAGAAACAAATGATTTAGCTGCAAATCAATGCGATGTAGAAGGTTTAGCTTCAAATCCATGCAATATAAATCATATAGCTTCAAAAGCAGGAGGAACAAACGAGGTAGCTTCAATTCCATGCGAAACAAATGATTTAGCTTCAAATCAATGCGAAGTAGAAGGCGTAGCTTCAAATCCATGCGATAAAAATGGTTTAGCTACAATTACTTGTGATATACATTATTAAGCTACAACTGCATGAAAAACAAACGAGTTAGCATCAAATCCATGCGATACACATGTTTTAGCGTCAAATCAATGCGATGTAGTTGGTTCAGCTTCAAATCCATGCGATATAAGTGATATAGCTTCAAATGCAGGAGGAACAAACGAGGTAGCTTCAATTCCATGCGAAACAAATAATTTAGCTTCAAATCAATGCGAAGTAGAAGGAGTAGCTTAAATCGATGCGAAACAAATGGTTTAGCTACAAATACTTGAGATATTCATTATTTAGCTACAACTGCATGCGAAACTACCGAGTTAGCTTCAAATCCATGCGAATCACACGATTAATCTTCAAATCAATGCGATGTAGAAGGTTTAGCTTCAAATCCATGCGATACACTAGATTTAGCTTCAAAACAATGCGTTGTAGAAGGTTCTGCTTCAAATCCATACAACACATATGATTTAGCTTCAAATACTTGCGATATAAGTGATACAGCTACAAAAGCAGGAGGAACAAACGAGGTAGCTTCAATTCCATGCGCAACAAATGATTTAGCTTCAAATACTTGCGATATAAGTGATACAGCTTCAAAAACTGGAGGAACAAACGAGGTAGCTTCAATTCCATGCGAGACACATGATTTAGCTTAAAATCAATGCGATGTAGAAGGTTTAGCTTCAAATCCATACGAAACACATGATTCAGCTTCAAATCAATTCGAAGGACAAGGCTTAGATTCAAATCCATGCGAAACAAATGATTTAGCTTCAAATGAATGCGAAGTAGAAGGCTTAGCTTCAAATCCATTGAAAACAAATGGTTTAGCTACAAATACTTGTGATATACATTATTTAGCTACAACTGCATGCGAAACAAACGAGTTAGCATCAAATCCATGCGAAACACATGATTAAGCTTCAAATCAATGCGATGTAGATGGTTTGCTTCAAATCCATGCGATACACAAGATTTAGCTTAAAATCAATGCGATGTAGAAGGTTTAGCTTCAAATCCATACGAAACACATGATTTAGCTTCAAATCAATTCGAAGGACAAGGCTTAGATTCTAATCCATGCGAAACAAATGATTTAGCTGCAAATCAATGCGATGTAGAAGGTTTAGCTTCAAATCCACGCGAAACACATGATTTAGCTGCAAATCAATGCGATGTAGAAGGCTCAGCTTCAAATCCATGCGATACACAAGATTTAGCGTCAAATCAATGCGATGTAGTAGGTTCAGGTTCAAATCCATGCGATATAAGTGATATAGCTTTAAATGCAGGAGGAACAAACGAGGTAGCTTCAATTCCATGCGAAACAAATGATTTAGCTTCAAATCAATGCGAAGTAGAAGGCTAAGCTTTAAATCCATGCAAAACAAATGGTTTAGCTACAAATACTTGTGATATACATCATTTAGCTACAACTGCATGCGAAACGAACGAGTTAGCTTCAAATCCATGCGATACACATGATTTAGCTTCAAATACTTGCGATATAAGTGATATAGCTTCAAAAGCTGTAGGAACAAACGAGGTAGCTTCAATTCCATTCGAGACACATGATTTAGCTTCAAGTCAATGCGATGTAGAAGGTTTAGCTTCAAATCCATACGAAACATATGATTTAGCTTCAAATCAATTCGAAGGCCAAGGCTTAAACACATGATTAAGCTTCAAATTAATGCGATGTAGTTGGTTTGCTTCAAATCCATGCGATACACAAGATTTAGCTTCAAATCAATGCGATGTAGTAGGTTCAGCTTCAAATCCATGCAATATAAATCATATAGCTTCAAAAGCAGGAGGAACAAACGAGGTAGCTTCAATTACATGCGAAACAAATGATTTAGCTTCAAATCAATGCGAAGTAGAAGGCGTAGCTACAAATCCATGCGAAAAAAATGGTTTAGCTACAAATACTTGTGATATACATTATTTAGCTACAACTGCATGCGAAACTAACGAGTTAGCTTCAAATCCATGCGAAACACACGATTTATCTTCAAATCAATGCGATGTAGAAGGCTTGGCTTCAAATCCATGCGATACACTAGATTTAGCTTCAAAACAATGCGATGTAGAAGGTTCTGCTTCAAATTCATACGACACATATGATTTAGCTTCAAATACTTGCGATATAAGTGATACAGCTACAAAACCAGGAGGAACAAGCGAGGTAGCTTCAATTCCATGCGAAACAAATGATTTAGCTTCAAATACTTGCGATATAAGTGATACAGCTTCAAAAGCTGAAGGAACAAACGAGGTAGCTTCAATTCCATGCGAAACAAATGATTTAGGTTCAAATCAATGCGAAGTAGAAAGCTTAGCTTCAAATTCATGCGAAACAAATGGTTTAGCTACAAATACTTGTGATATACATTATATAGCTACAACTGCATGCGAAACAAACGAGTTAGCATCAAATCCATGCGAAACACATGATTTAGCTTCAAATCAATGCGATGTAGATGGTTTGCTTCAAATCCATGCGATACACGAGATTTAGCTTAAAATCAATGCGATGTAGAAGGTTTAGCTTCAAATCCATACGAAACACACGATTTAGCTTCAAATCAATTCGAAGGAAAAGGCTTAGATTCTAATCCATGAGAAACAAATGATTTAGCTGCAAATCAATGCGATGTAGAAGGTTTAGCTTCAAATCCATGCAATATAAATCATATAGCTTCAAAAGCAGGAGGAACAAACGAGGTAGCTTCAATTCCATGCGAAACAAATGATTTAGCTTCAAATCAATGCGAAGTAGAAGGCGTAGCTTCAAATCCATGCGATAAAAATGGTTTAGCTACAATTACTTGTGATATACATTATTAAGCTACAACTGCATGAAAAACAAACGAGTTAGCATCAAATCCATGCGATACACATGTTTTAGCGTCAAATCAATGCGATGTAGTTGGTTCAGCTTCAAATCCATGCGATATAAGTGATATAGCTTCAAATGCAGGAGGAACAAACGAGGTAGCTTCAATTCCATGCGAAACAAATAATTTAGCTTCAAATCAATGCGAAGTAGAAGGAGTAGCTTAAATCGATGCGAAACAAATGGTTTAGCTACAAATACTTGAGATATTCATTATTTAGCTACAACTGCATGCGAAACTACCGAGTTAGCTTCAAATCCATGCGAATCACACGATTTATCTTCAAATCAATGCGATGTAGAAGGTTTAGCTTCAAATCCATGCGATACACTAGATTTAGCTTCAAAACAATGCGTTGTAGAAGGTTCTGCTTCAAATCCATACAACACATATGATTTAGCTTCAAATACTTGCGATATAAGTGATACAGCTACAAAAGCAGGAGGAACAAACGAGGTAGCTTCAATTCCATGCGAAACAAATGATTTAGCTTCAAATACTTGCGATATAAGTGATACAGCTTCAAAAGCTGGAGGAACAAACGAGGTAGCTTCAATTCCATGCGAGACACATGATTTAGCTTAAAATCAATGCGATGTAGAAGGTTTAGCTTCAAATCCATACGAAACACATGATTCAGCTTCAAATCAATTCGAAGGACAAGGCTTAGATTCAAATCCATGCGAAACAAATGATTTAGCTTCAAATGAATGCGAAGTAGAAGGCTTAGCTTCAAATCCATTGAAAACAAATGGTTTAGCTACAAATACTTGTGATATACATTATTTAGCTACAACTGCATGCGAAACAAACGAGTTAGCATCAAATCCATGCGAAACACATGATTAAGCTTCAAATCAATGCGATGTAGATGGTTTGCTTCAAATCCATGCGATACACAAGATTTAGCTTAAAATCAATGCGATGTAGAAGGTTTAGCTTCAAATCCATACGAAACACATGATTTAGCTTCAAATCAATTCGAAGGACAAGGCTTAGATTCTAATCCATGCGAAACAAATGATTTAGCTGCAAATCAATGCGATGTAGAAGGTTTAGCTTCAAATCCACGCGAAACACATGATTTAGCTGCAAATCAATGCGATGTAGAAGGCTCAGCTTCAAATCCATGCGATACACAAGATTTAGCGTCAAATCAATGCGATGTAGTAGGTTCAGGTTCAAATCCATGCGATATAAGTGATATAGCTTTAAATGCAGGAGGAACAAACGAGGTAGCTTCAATTCCATGCGAAACAAATGATTTAGCTTCAAATCAATGCGAAGTAGAAGGCTAAGCTTTAAATCCATGCAAAACAAATGGTTTAGCTACAAATACTTGTGATATACATCATTTAGCTACAACTGCATGCGAAACGAACGAGTTAGCTTCAAATCCATGCGATACACATGATTTAGCTTCAAATACTTGCGATATAAGTGATATAGCTTCAAAAGCTGTAGGAACAAACGAGGTAGCTTCAATTCCATTCGAGACACATGATTTAGCTTCAAGTCAATGCGATGTAGAAGGTTTAGCTTCAAATCCATACGAAACATATGATTTAGCTTCAAATCAATTCGAAGGCCAAGGCTTAAACACATGATTAAGCTTCAAATTAATGCGATGTAGTTGGTTTGCTTCAAATCCATGCGATACACAAGATTTAGCTTCAAATCAATGCGATGTAGTAGGTTCAGCTTCAAATCCATGCAATATAAATCATATAGCTTCAAAAGCAGGAGGAACAAACGAGGTAGCTTCAATTACATGCGAAACAAATGATTTAGCTTCAAATCAATGCGAAGTAGAAGGCGTAGCTACAAATCCATGCGAAAAAAATGGTTTAGCTACAAATACTTGTGATATACATTATTTAGCTACAACTGCATGCGAAACTAACGAGTTAGCTTCAAATCCATGCGAAACACACGATTTATCTTCAAATCAATGCGATGTAGAAGGCTTGGCTTCAAATCCATGCGATACACTAGATTTAGCTTCAAAACAATGCGATGTAGAAGGTTCTGCTTCAAATTCATACGACACATATGATTTAGCTTCAAATACTTGCGATATAAGTGATACAGCTACAAAACCAGGAGGAACAAACGAGGTAGCTTCAATTCCATGCGAAACAAATGATTTAGCTTCAAATACTTGCGATATAAGTGATACAGCTTCAAAAGCTGAAGGAACAAACGAGGTAGCTTCAATTCCATGCGAAACAAATGATTTAGGTTCAAATCAATGCGAAGTAGAAAGCTTAGCTTCAAATTCATGCGAAACAAATGGTTTAGCTACAAATACTTGTGATATACATTATATAGCTACAACTGCATGCGAAACAAACGAGTTAGCATCAAATCCATGCGAAACACATGATTTAGCTTCAAATCAATGCGATGTAGATGGTTTGCTTCAAATCCATGCGATACACGAGATTTAGCTTAAAATCAATGCGATGTAGAAGGTTTAGCTTCAAATCCATACGAAACACACGATTTAGCTTCAAATCAATTCGAAGGACAAGGCTTAGATTCTAATCCATGAGAAACAAATGATTTAGCTGCAAATCAATGCGATGTAGAAGGTTTAGCTTCAAATCCATGCAATATAAATCATATAGCTTCAAAAGCAGGAGGAACAAACGAGGTAGCTTCAATTCCATGCGAAACAAATGATTTAGCTTCAAATCAATGCGAAGTAGAAGGCGTAGCTTCAAATCCATGCGATAAAAATGGTTTAGCTACAATTACTTGTGATATACATTATTAAGCTACAACTGCATGAAAAACAAACGAGTTAGCATCAAATCCATGCGATACACATGTTTTAGCGTCAAATCAATGCGATGTAGTTGGTTCAGCTTCAAATCCATGCGATATAAGTGATATAGCTTCAAATGCAGGAGGAACAAACGAGGTAGCTTCAATTCCATGCGAAACAAATAATTTAGCTTCAAATCAATGCGAAGTAGAAGGAGTAGCTTAAATCGATGCGAAACAAATGGTTTAGCTACAAATACTTGAGATATTCATTATTTAGCTACAACTGCATGCGAAACTACCGAGTTAGCTTCAAATCCATGCGAATCACACGATTTATCTTCAAATCAATGCGATGTAGAAGGTTTAGCTTCAAATCCATGCGATACACTAGATTTAGCTTCAAAACAATGCGTTGTAGAAGGTTCTGCTTCAAATCCATACAACACATATGATTTAGCTTCAAATACTTGCGATATAAGTGATACAGCTACAAAAGCAGGAGGAACAAACGAGGTAGCTTCAATTCCATGCGAAACAAATGATTTAGCTTCAAATACTTGCGATATAAGTGATACAGCTTCAAAAGCTGGAGGAACAAACGAGGTAGCTTCAATTCCATGCGAGACACATGATTTAGCTTAAAATCAATGCGATGTAGAAGGTTTAGCTTCAAATCCATACGAAACACATGATTCAGCTTCAAATCAATTCGAAGGACAAGGCTTAGATTCAAATCCATGCGAAACAAATGATTTAGCTTCAAATGAATGCGAAGTAGAAGGCTTAGCTTCAAATCCATGCAAAACAAATGGTTCAGCTACAAATACTTGTGATATACATTATTTAGCTACAACTGCATGCGAAACAAACGAGTTAGCTTCAAATCCATGCGATACACATGATTTAGCTTCAAATACTTGCGATATAAGTGATATAGCTTCAAAAGCTGTAGGAACAAACGAGGTAGCTTCAATTCCATTCGAGACACATGATTTAGCTTCAAGTCAATGCGATGTAGAAGGTTTAGCTTCAAATCCATACGAAACATATGATTTAGCTTCAAATCAATTCGAAGGCCAAGGCTTAAACACATGATTAAGCTTCAAATTAATGCGATGTAGTTGGTTTGCTTCAAATCCATGCGATACACAAGATTTAGCTTCAAATCAATGCGATGTAGTAGGTTCAGCTTCAAATCCATGCAATATAAATCATATAGCTTCAAAAGCAGGAGGAACAAACGAGGTAGCTTCAATTACATGCGAAACAAATGATTTAGCTTCAAATCCATGCGATACACATGATTTAGCTTCAAATACTTGTGATATAAGTGATATAGCTTCAAAAGCTGTAGGAACAAACGAGGTAGCATCAATTCCATGCGAGACACATGATTTAGCTTCAAATCAATGCGAAGTAGAAGGCTTAGCTTCAAATTCATGGGAAACAAATGGTTTAGCTACAAATCAATGCGAAGTAGAAGGTGTAGCGTAAACCGATGCGAAACAAATGGTTTAGCTACATATACTTGAGATATTCATTATTTAGCTACAACTGCATGCGAAACTACCGAGTTATCTTCAAATCCATGCGAATCACACGATTTATCTTCAAATCAATGCGATGTAGAAGGTTTAGCTTCAAATCCATGCGATACACTAGATTTAGCTTCAAAACAATGCGATGTAGATGGTTCTGCTTCAAATCCATACGACACATATGATTTAGCTTCAAATACTTGCGATATAAGTGATACAGCTACAAAAGCAGGAGGAACAAACGAGGTAGCTTCAATTCCATGCGAAACAAATGATTTAGCTTCAAATACTTGCGATATAAGTGATACAGCTTCAAAAACTGGAGGAACAAACGAGGTAGCTTCAATTCCATGCGAGACACATGATTTAGCTCAAAATCAATGCGATGTAGAAGGTTTAGCTTCAAATCCATACGAAACACATGATTCAGCTTCAAATCAATTCGAAGGACAAGGCTTAGATTCAAATCCATGCGAAACAAATGATTTAGCTTCAAATGAATGCGAAGTAGAAGGCTTAGCTTCAAATCCATTGAAAACAAATGGTTTAGCTACAAATACTTGTGATATACATTATTTAGCTACAACTGCATGCGAAACAAACGAGTTAGCATCAAATCCATGCGAAACACATGATTAAGTTTCAAATCAATGCGATGTAGATGGTTTGCTTCAAATCCATGCGATACACAAGATTTAGCTTAAAATCAATGCGATGTAGAAGGTTTAGCTTCAAATCCATACGAAACACATGATTTAGCTTCAAATCAATTCGAAGGACAAGGCTTAGATTCTAATCCATGCGAAACAAATGATTTAGCTGCAAATCAATGCGATGTAGAAGGTTTAGCTTCAAATCCACGCGAAACACATGATTTAGCTGCAAATCAATGCGATGTAGAAGGCTCAGCTTCAAATCCATGCGATACACAAGATTTAGCGTCAAATCAATGCGATGTAGTAGGTTCAGGTTCAAATCCATGCGATATAAGTGATATAGCTTTAAATGCAGGAGGAACAAACGAGGTAGCTTCAATTCCATGCGAAACAAATGATTTAGCTTCAAATCAATGCGAAGTAGAAGGCTAAGCTTTAAATCCATGCAAAACAAATGGTTTAGCAACAAATACTTGTGATATACATTATTTAGCTACAACTGCATGCGAAACGAACGAGTTAGCTTCAAATCCATGCGATACACATGATTTAGCTTCAAATCATGCGATGCAGAAGGCTTAGCTTCAAATCCATGCGATACACAAGATTTAGCTTCAAATCAATGCGATGTAGTAGGTTCAGCTTCAAATCCATGCAAAACAAATGGTTTAGCTACAAATACTTGCGATATAAATTATATAGCTACAACTGCATGCGAAACAAACGAGTTAGCTTCAAATCCATGCGATACACATGATTTAGCTTCAAATACTTGCGATATAAGTGATATAGCTTCAAAAGCTGTAGGAACAAACGAGGTAGCTTCAATTCCATGCGATACACATGATTTAGCTTCAAATCATGCGATGCAGAAGGCTTAGCTTCAAATCCATGCGATACACAAGATTTAGCTTCAAATCAATGCGATGTAGTAGGTTCAGCTTCAAATCCATGCAAAACAAATGGTTTAGCTACAAATACTTGCGATATAAATTATATAGCTACAACTGCATGCGAAACAAACGAGTTAGCTTCAAATCCATGCGATACACATGATTTAGCTTCAAATACTTGCGATATAAGTGATACAGCTACAAAAGCAGGAGGAACAAACGAGGTAGCTTCAATTCCATGCGAAACAAATGATTTAGCTTCAAATACTTGCGATATAAGTGATACAGCTTCAAAAACTGGAGGAACAAACGAGGTAGCTTCAATTCCATGCGAGACACATGATTTAGCTCAAAATCAATGCGATGTAGAAGGTTTAGCTTCAAATCCATACGAAACACATGATTCAGCTTCAAATCAATTCGAAGGACAAGGCTTAGATTCAAATCCATGCGAAACAAATGATTTAGCTTCAAATGAATGCGAAGTAGAAGGCTTAGCTTCAAATCCATTGAAAACAAATGGTTTAGCTACAAATACTTGTGATATACATTATTTAGCTACAACTGCATGCGAAACAAACGAGTTAGCATCAAATCCATGCGAAACACATGATTAAGCTTCAAATCAATGCGATGTAGATGGTTTGCTTCAAATCCATGCGATACACAAGATTTAGCTTAAAATCAATGCGATGTAGAAGGTTTAGCTTCAAATCCATACGAAACACATGATTTAGCTTCAAATCAATTCGAAGGACAAGGCTTAGATTCTAATCCATGCGAAACAAATGATTTAGCTGCAAATCAATGCGATGTAGAAGGTTTAGCTTCAAATCCACGCGAAACACATGATTTAGCTGCAAATCAATGCGATGTAGAAGGCTCAGCTTCAAATCCATGCGATACACAAGATTTAGCGTCAAATCAATGCGATGTAGTAGGTTCAGGTTCAAATCCATGCGATATAAGTGATATAGCTTTAAATGCAGGAGGAACAAACGAGGTAGCTTCAATTCCATGCGAAACAAATGATTTAGCTTCAAATCAATGCGAAGTAGAAGGCTAAGCTTTAAATCCATGCAAAACAAATGGTTTAGCAACAAATACTTGTGATATACATTATTTAGCTACAACTGCATGCGAAACGAACGAGTTAGCTTCAAATCCATGCGATACACATGATTTAGCTTCAAATCATGCGATGCAGAAGGCTTAGCTTCAAATCCATGCGATACACAAGATTTAGCTTCAAATCAATGCGATGTAGTAGGTTCAGCTTCAAATCCATGCAAAACAAATGGTTTAGCTACAAATACTTGCGATATAAATTATATAGCTACAACTGCATGCGAAACAAACGAGTTAGCTTCAAATCCATGCGATACACATGATTTAGCTTCAAATACTTGCGATATAAGTGATATAGCTTCAAAAGCTGTAGGAACAAACGTGGTAGCTTCAATTCCATTCGAGACACATGATTTAGCTTCAAATCAATGCGATGTAGAAGGTTTAGCTTCAAATCCATACGAAACATATGATTTAGCTTCAAATCAATTCGAAGGCCAAGGCATAGATTCACATCCATGCGAAACAAATGATTTAGCTGCAAATCAATGTGATGTAGAAGGTTTAGCTTCAAATCCATGCGATACACACGATTTAGCTTCCAATTAATGCGAAGTAGAAGGCTTAGCTTCAAATCCGTGCGAATCAAATGGTTTAGCTTCAAATACTTGTGATATACGTTATTTAGATTTAACTGCATGCGCAACGAACGAGTTGGCTTCAAATCCATGCGAAACACATGATTTAGCTGCAAATCAATGAGATGAAGAAGGTTCTGCTTCAAATCCATACCACACATATGATTTAGCTTCAAATACTTGCGATATAAGTGATACAGCTTCAAAAGCTGGAGGAACAAACGAGGTAGCTTCAATTCCATGCGAAACAAATGATTTAGCTTCAAATCAATGCGAAGTAGAAGGCTTAGCTTCAAATTCATGCGAAACAAATGGTTTAGCTACAAATACTTGTGATATACATTATTTAGCTACAACTGCATGCGAAACAAACGAGTTAGCTTCAAATCCATGCGATGCACATGATTTAGCTGCAAATACTTGCGATATAAGTGATATAGTTTCAAAAGCTGTAGGAACAAACGAGGTAGCTTCAATTCCATGCGAGACACATGATTTAGCTTCAAATCAATGCGATGTAGAAGGTTTAGCTTCAAATCCATACGAAACATATGATTTAGCTTCAAATCAATTCGAAGGCCAAGGCTTAGATTCACATCCATGCGAAACAAATGATTTAGCTGCAAATCAATGTGATGTAGAAGGTTCAGCTTCAAATCCATGCGGCACATGTGATTTAGCTTCAAATACTTGCGATATAAGTGATATAGGTTCAAATGGTGGCGAAACGAACGAGTTAGCTTCAAATCCACGCGAAACACATGATTTAGCTGCAAATCAATGCGATGAAGAAGGATTAGCTTCAAATCCATGCGAAACACATGATTTAGCTGCAAATCAATGCGATGAAGAAGGATTAGCTTCAAATCCATGCGAAACACATGATTTAGCTGCAAATCAATGCGATGAGGAAGGATTAGCTTCAAATCCATGCGAAACAAATGATTTAGCTTCAAATACTTGCGATATAAGTGATCTAGCTTCAAATACAGGCGAAACGGACGAGTTAGCTTCAAATCCATGCGAAACACATGATTTAGCTGCAAATCAATGCGATGAAGAAGGATTAGCTTCAAATCCATGCGAAACAAATGATATAGCTTCAAACACTTGGGGTGTAAGTGATATAGCTTCAAATGAAGACTAATCAAACGAGTTAGCTTCAAAATCCACGCGATACACGTGATTTAGCTTCAAATACTAGCGATATATGTGATGTAGATTTAACTGCAGGCGAAACGAACGAGTTAGCTTCAACACCATGCGAAACACATGATTTAGCGGCAAATCAATGCGATATAGAAGGTTCAGCTTCAAAACAATAACAGGTAGAAGGTTTTCTTCAAATCAATAGAATGTAGAAGGTTTAGCTTCAAATCAATGCGATGTAGAAGGTTTAGCTTCAAATCCATACGAAACACATGATTTAGCTTCAAATCAATTCGAAGGACAATGCTTAGATTCAAATCCATGCGAAACAAATGATTTAGCTGCAAATCATTGCGACGTAGAAGGTTTAGCTTCAAATCCATGCGATACACTAGATTTAGCTTCAAATCAATGCGATGTAGAAGGTTCTGCTTCAAATCCATACGACACATATGCTTTAGCTTCAAATACTTGCGATATAAGTGATACAGCTTCAAAAGCTAGAGGAACAAACGAGGTAGCTTCAATTCCATGCGAAACAAATGATTTAGCTTCAAATCAATGCGAAGTAGAAGGCTTAGATTCAAATCCATGCGAAACAAATGATTTAGCTTCAAATGAATGCGAAGTAGAAGGCTTAGCCTCAAATCCATGCAAAACAAATGGATTAGCTACAAATACCTGTGATATACATTATTTAGCTACAACTGCATGCGAAACGAACGAGTTAGCTTCAAATCCATTCGAGACACATGATTTAGCTGCATATCAATGCGATGTAGAAGGTTTAGCTTCAAATCCATGCGAAACACATTATTTAGCTGCAAATCAGTGCGAAGTAGAAGGGTCGGGTTCAAATCAATGCGATTCAAATGGTTCATCTTCAAATACTTGTGAAAGACATGATTTAGCTTCAACTGCATGCGAAACACATGATTTAGCTTCAAATCAATGCGATGAAGAAGGTTTAGCTTCAAATCCAAACGAAACACATGATTTAGCTTCAAATACTTGCGATATAAGTGATCTAGCTTCAAATACAGTCGAAACGGACGAGTTAGCTTCAAATCCATGCGAAACACATGATTTAGCTGCAAATCAATGCGATGAAGAAGGATTAGCTTCAAATCCATGCGAAACAAATGATATAGCTTCAAACACTTGGGGTGTAAGTGATATAGCTTCAAATGAAGACTAATCAAACGAGTTAGCTTCAAAATCCACGCGATTCACGTGATTTAGCTTCAAATACTAGCGATATATGTGATGTAGATTTAACTGCAGGCGAAACGAACGAGTTAGCTTCAACACCATGCGAAACACATGATTTAGCGGCAAATCAATGCGATATAGAAGGTTCAGCTTCAAAACAATAACAGGTAGAAGGTTTTCTTCAAATCAATAGAATGTAGAAGGTTTAGCTTCAAATCAATGCGATGTAGAAGGTTTAGCTTCAAATCCATACGAAACACATGATTTAGCTTCAAATCCATACGAAACACATGATTTAGCTTCAAATCAATTCGAAGGACAAGGCTTAGATTCAAATCCATGCGAAACAAATGATTTAGCTGCAAATCATTGCGACGTAGAAGGTTTAGCTTCAAATCCATGCGATACACTAGATTTAGCTTCAAATCAATGCGATGAAGAAGGTTTAGCTTCAAATCCATGCGAAACAAATGATTTAGCTGCAAATCAATGCGATGTAGAAGGTTTAGCTTCAAATCCATGCGATACACTAGATTTAGCTTCAAATCAGTGCGATGTAGAAGGTTCTGCTTTAAATCCATACGAGCTATATGATTTAGCTTCAAATACTTGCGATATAAGTGATACAGCTTCAAAAGCTGGAGGAACATACGAGATAGATTCAATTCTATGCGAAACAAATGATTTAGCTTCAAATCAATGCGAAGTAGAAGGCTTAGCTTCAAATTCATGCGAAACAGATGGTTTAGCTACAAATACTTGTGATATCCATTATATAGCTACAACTGCATGCAAAACAAACGAGTTAGCATCAAATCCATGCGAAACACAAGATTTAGCTTCAAATCAATGCGATGTAGTAGGTTCAGCTTCAAATCCATGCAATATAAATCATATAGCTTCAAAAGCAGGAGGAACAAACGAGGTAGCTTCAATTCCATGCGAAACAAATGATTTAGCTTCAAATCAATGCGAAGTAGAAGCCGTAGCTTCAAATCCATGCGAAAAAAATGGTTTAGCTACAAATACTTGTGATATACATTATTTAGCTACAACTGCATGCGAAACTAACGAGTTAGCTTCAAATCCATGCGAAACACACGATTTATGTTCAAATCAATGCGATGTAGATGGCTTAGCTTCAAATCTATGCGATACACAAGATTTAGCTTCAAATCAATGCGATGTAGTAGGTTCAGCTTCAAATCTATGCGACACATATGATTAAGCTTCAAATACTTGCGATATAAGTGATATAGCTTCAAAAGCTGTAGGAACAAACGAGGTAGCTTCAATTCCATGCGAGACACATGATTTAGCTTAAAATCAATGCGATGTAGAAGGTTTAGCTTCAAATCCACACGAAACACATGATTTAGCTTCAAATCAATTCGAAGGACAAGGCTTAGATTCAAATCCATGCGAAACAAATGATTTTGCTTCAAATGAATGCGAAGTAGAAGGCTTAGATTCAAATCCATGCAAAACAAATGGTTTAGCTACAAATCAATGCGATGTAGAAGGTTTAGCTACAAATCCATACGAAACACATGATTTAGCTTCAAATCAATTCGAAGGACAAGGCTTAGATTCACATCCATGCGAAACAAATGATTTAGCTTCAAATCAATGCGATGTAGAAGGTTTAGCTTCAAATCCATGCAAAACACGTGATTTAACTTTCAATTAATGCGAAGTAGAAGGCTTAGCTTCAAATCCATGCGATTCAAATGGTTAAGCTTCAAATACTTGTGATATACGTTATTTAGATTAAACTGCATGCGCAACGAACGAGTTAGCTTCAAATCCATGCGAAACACATGATTTAGGTTCAAATCAATGCGATGTAGTAGGTTCAGCTTCAAATCCATGCGATATAAGTGATATAGCTTCAAAAGCAGGAGGAACAAACGAGGTAGATTCAATTCCATGCTAAACAAATGATTTAGCTTCAAATCAATGCGAAGTAGAAGGCGTAGCTTCTAATCCATGGGAAACAAATGGTTTAGCTACAAATACTTGTGATATACATTATTTAGCCACAACGCATGCGAAACTAACGAGTTTGCTTCAAATCCATGCGAAACACACGATTTATCTTCAAATTAATGCGATGTAGAAGGTTTAGCTTCAAATCAATAAGAGGTAAAAGGTCTAGCTTCAAATCAATAGAATATAGAAGGTTTAGCATCAAATCAATGCGATGTAGAAGCTTTAGCTTTAAATCCATGCAAATCAAATGGTTTAGCTTCAAATCAATTCGAAAGACAAGGCTTAGATTCAAATTCATGCGAAGCAAATGATTTGGCTTCAAATGAATGCGAAGTAGAAGGCTTAGCTTCAAATCCATGCAAAACAAATGGTTTAGCTACAAATACTTGTGATGTACATTATTTAGATACAACTGCATGCGAAACAAACGATTTAGCTTCAAATTCATGCGATATGAACAATTTAGCTTCAGATTCATGCGAAATACACGAATCAGCTTCAAATTCACGAGAAACAAACGATTTAACTTCAATATCATGCGATATACACGATTTCGATTCAAATTCGTGCGAAATAGCGATTTTAAACAAACTATTTAGCTACAAATTCATGCGAAATGAACAATTCAGCTTCAAATAGATGCGAAATGAACAATTTAGTTTCGGATCCATGCGAAATACACGAATTAGCTTCAAATTCACACGAAACAAACGATTTAACTTCAATATCATGCAATATACACGATTGCGATTGAAATTCGTGCGAAATTGCGATTTTAAACAAACGATTTAGCGTCAAATTCATGCGATATGAACAATTTAGCTTCAGATTGATACGAAATACACGAATCAGCATCAAATTCACGCGAAACAAACGATTTAACTTCAATATCATGCGATATACACGATCTCAATTCAAATTCGTGCGAAATAGCGATTTCAAACAAACGATTTAGCTTCAAATTCATGCGAAATGAACAATTTAGCTTCAAAGTGATGCGAAATAGACGAATTAGCTTTAAATCAACGCGAAACATACGATCTAGCTTCAATATCATGCGAAACACACGATGTCGCTTCAAATTCGTGCGAAATAGCGATTTTAAACAAACTATTTAGTTTCAAATTCATGCGAAATGAACAATTTAGCTTCAGATTCATGCGAAATACACGAATTAGCTTTAAATCAACGCGACTCATACGATTTAGCTTCAATATGATGCGAAACACACGATTTCGCTTCAAATTCGTGCAAAATAACGATTTTAAACAAACGATTTAGCTTCAAATTCATGCGAAATGAACAATTTAACTTCAGATTCATGCGAAATTCACGAATTAGCTTTAAATCAACGCGAAACATACGATTTAGCTTCAATATCATGCGAAACACACGACTGCGATTGAAATTCGTGCGAAATAGCGATTTTAAACAAACGATTTAGCTTCAAATACATGCGAAATGAACAATTTAGCTTCAGATTCATGCGAAATACACGAATCAGCTTCAAATTCACGCGAAACATACGATTTAGCTTCAATATCATGCGATATGCACGATTTCGCTTCGAATTCGTGCGAAATAGCGATTTTAAACAAACGATTTAGCTTCAAATTCATGCGATATGAACAATTTAGCTTCAGATTCATGCGAAATACACGAATTAGCCATAAAACAATGCGAAACATACGATTTAGCTCCAATATCATGCGAAACACACGATTTCGCTTCAAATTCGTGCGAAATATCGATTTTAAATAATCGATTTTGCTTCAAATTCATGCGAAATGGACAATTTAGCTTCAGATTCATACGAAATACACGAATTAGCCATAAAACAATGCGAAACATACGATTTAGCTCCAATATCATGCGAAACACACGATTTCGCTTCAAATTCGTGCGAAATAACGATTTTAAATAATCGATTTTGCTTCAAATTCCTGCGAAATGTACAATGTAACTTCAGATTCATACGAAATACACGAATTAGCTTTAAATCAACGCGAAACATACGATTTAGCTCCAATATCATGCGAAACACACGACTGCGATTGAAATTCGTGCGAAATAGCGATTATAAACAAACGATTTAGCTTCAAATTCATGCGATATGAACAACTTAGCTTGAGATTCATGCGAAATACACGAATTAGCTTTAAATCAACGCGAAACTTAAGATTTAGCTTCAATATCATGCGAAACACACGATTTCGATTGAAATACGTGCGAAATAGCGATTTTAAACAAACGATTTAGCTTCAAATTTATGCGAAATGAACAATTTAGCTTCAGATTCTCGCGAAATACACGAATTAGCTTTTAATCAACGCGAAACATACGATTTAGCTTCAATATCATGCGAAACACACGATTTCGATTGAAATTCGTGCGATATAGCGATTTTAAACAAACTATTTAGCTTCAAATTTATGCGAAATGAACAATTTAGCTTCAGATTCATGCGAAATACACGAATCAGCTTCAAATTCACGCGGAACAAACGATTTAGCTTCAATATCATGCGATATAGACGATTTCGATTGAAATTCGTGCGAATTAACGATTGTAAATAATCGATTTTGCTTCAAATTCCTACGAAATGAACAACTTAACTTCAGATTCATACGAAATACTTGACTTAGCTTTAAATCAACGCGAAACATACGATTTAGCTCCAATATCATGCGAAACACACGATTTCGCTTCAAGTTCATGCGAAATAGGGGTTGTAAACAAACGATTTAGCTTCAAATTTATGCGAAATGAACAATTTAGCTTCAGATTCTCGCGAAATACACGAATTAGCTTTAAATCAACGCGAAACATACGATTTAGCTTCAATATCATGCGAAACACACGATTTCGATTGAAATTCGTGCGAAATAGCGATTTTAAACAAACGATTTAGCTTCAAATTTATGCCAAATGAACAATTTAGCTACAGATTCATGCGAAATACACGAATCAGCTTCAAATTCACGCGAAACATGCGATTTAGCTCCAATATCATGCGAAACACACGACTGCGATTGAAATTCGTGCGAAATAGCGATTTTAAACAAACGATTTAGCTTCAAATTGATGCGAAATGAACAATTTAGCTTCAGATTCATGCGAAATACACGTATCAGCTTCAAATTTACGCGAAACATATGATTTAGCTCCAATATCATGCGATATGCACGATTTCGCTTCGAATTCGTGCGAAATAGCGATTTTAAATAATCGATTTAGCTTCAAATTCATGCGAAATGAACAATTTAACTTCAGATTCATGCGAAATACACGAATCAGCTTCAAATTCACGAGAAAGAAACGGTTTAACTTCAATATCATGCCATATACACGATCTCGATTCAAATTCGTGCGAAATAGCGATTTTAAACAAACTATTTATCTTCAAATTCATGCGAAATGAACAATTTAGCTTCAAATACATGCGAAATGAACAATTTAGTTTCTGATTCATGCGAAATACACGAATTAGCTTCAAATTCACACGAAACAAACGCTTTAACTTCAATATCATGCAATATACACGATTGCGATTGAAAGTCGTGCGAAATTGCGATTTTAAACAAACGATTTAGCTTCAAATTTATGCGAAATGAACAATTTGGCTTCAGATTCTCGCGAAATACACGAATTAGCTTTAAATCAACGCGAAACATACGATTTAGCTTCAATATCATGCAAAGCACACGATTTCGATTGAACTTCGTGCGAAATAGCGATTTTAAACAAACGATTTAGCTTCAAATTTATGCGAAATGAACAATTTAGCTTCAGATTCATGCGAAATACACGAATCAGCTTCACATTCACGCGAAACAAACGATTTAGCTTCAATATCATTCGAAACACGCGATTTCGCTTCAAATTCGTGGGAAATAGCGAGTTTAAACAAACGATTTAGTTTCAAATTCATGCGATATGTACAATTTAGCTTCAGATTCATGCGAAATACACGAATCAGCTTCAAATTCACGAGAAACAAACGATTTAACTTCAATATCATGCGATATACACGATTGCGATTGAAATTCGTGCGAAATTGCGATTTTAAACAAACGATTTAGCTTCAAATTCATGCGAAATGAACAATTTAGCTTCAGATTCATGCGAAATACACGAATTAGCTTTAAATCAACGCGAAACAAACGATTAAGCTTCAATATCATGCGAAATACACGATTTCGCTTCAAATTCGTGCAAAATAACGATTTTGAACAAACGATTTAGCTTCAAATTCATGCGAAATGAACAATTTAACTTCAGATTCATGCGAAATTCACGAATTAGCATTAAATCAACGCGAAACATACGATTTAGCTTCAATATCATGCGAAACACACGACTGCGATTGAAATTCGTGCGAAATAGCGATTTTAAACAAACGATTGAACTTCAAATTCATGCGATATGAACAATTTAGCTTCAGATTCATGCGAAATACACGAATCAGCTTCAAATTCACGCGACACATACGATTTAGCTTCAATATCATGCGATATACACGATTTCGCTTCAAATTTGTGCGAAATAGCGATTTTAAACAAACTATTTAGCTTCAAATTCATGCGAAATGAACAATTTAGCTTCAGATTCATGCGAAATACACGAATTAGCTTTAAATCAACGCGAAACATACGATTTAGCTTCAATATCATGCGAAGCACACGATTTCGATTGAAATTCGTGCGAAATAGCGATTTTAAACAAACGATTTACCTTCAAATTCATGCGATATGAACAATTTAGCTTCAGATTCATGCGAAATACACGAATCAGCTTCAAATTCACGAGAAACAAACGATTTAACTTCAATATCATGCGATATACACGATCTCGATTCAAATTCGTGCAAAATAACGATTTTAAACATACGATTTAGCTTCAAATTTGTGCGAAATGGACAATTTAGCTTCAGATTCATGCGAAATACACGAATCAGCTTCAAATTCACGCGAAACATACGATTTAGCTTCACTATCATGCGAAACACACGATTTCGCTTCAAATTCGTGCGAAATAGCGGTTTTAAACAAACGATTTAGCTTCAAATTTATGCGATATGAACAATTTAACTTCAGATTCATGTGAAATACACGAATTAGCTGCAAATTCAGACGAAACAAACGATTTAACTTGAATATTATGCGAAACACATGACTTAGTTTCAAATCAATATGAAGTTGAAGGCTTAACTTCGAATCCATGCGAAACAAATGTTTAAGCTTCAAATACTTGTGATATACATGATTTAGCTTCAAATACATGCGAAACAAGCGAGTTTGTTGTAAATCCATGCGAAACACATGATTTAGCTACCAATCAATGCGAAGTAGAAGTTTTATCTTCGAATCCATGCGAAACAAATAGTTTAGATTTAAATACTTGTGATATACATGATTTAGCTTCAAATGGAGGCCAAACAAACGTGTTAGCTTCAAATTCAAGAGAAAAACATGGATTCAGCTTCAAATCAATGCGAAGTAGAAGGCTCAGCTTCAAATCCATACGAATCAAATGGTTCAGCATCAAATACATGTGATATACATGATTTAGCTTCAACTGCATGCGAAACAAACGAGTTAGGTTCAAATCCATGCGAAACACATGATTTAGCTTCAAATCAATACGAAGTAGAAGGCCGATATTCGAATCCATACGAAACAAATGGTTTAGATTCAAATCAATACGAAGTAGAAGGATTAGCATCAAATCCATTCAAAACACATGATTTATCTTCAAATCAATGCGAAGTAGAAGGCTAAGTTACAAATCCATGCGAAACGTATAGTTTGGAATCAAATACTTGTTTTAAACATGATTTAGCTTCAACTGCATGTGAAACAAACGTGTTAGCTTCAAATTCCAGCAAATCACATGATTCAGCTTCAAATCAATGCGAAGTAGAAGGCACAGCGTCAAATCCATGCGATTCAAATGGTTTAGCTTCAAATACATGTGATATACATGATTTAGCTTCAACTGCTTGCGAAACAAACGAGTTAGCTTCAAATCCTTGCGAAACACATGGTTTAGCTTCAAATCAATATGAAGTAGAAGGCTTAACTTCGAATCCATGCGAAACAAATGATTTAGCTTCAAATACTTGTGATATACATGATTTAGCTTCAAATGCATGCGAAACAAGCGAGTTTGTTGTAAATCCATGCGAAACACATGATTTTGCTTCAAATTCATCCGAAACACATGGTTTAGCTTAATATTAATATGAAACAAATGGTCCAGCTTCAAATACTTGTGAAATATATGATTTAGCTTCAACTGCACCTGAAACAAACGTGTTAGCTTCAAATTCAAGCAAAACACATGATTCAGCTTCAAATCAATGCGAAGTAGAAGGCTCGGCGTCAAATCCATTCGAATCAAATGGTTTAGCTTCAAATACATGTTAAATACATGATTTAGCTTCAACTGCATGCGAAACAAACGAGTTAGCTTCAAATCCATGCGAAACACATGATTTAGCTTCAAATCCATGTGAAACAAATGGTTTAGCTTCAGATACCTGCGACATAAATGATATAGCTTCAAATGCGGGCGAAACAAACGAGTTAGCTACAAATCCATGCGAAACAAATGATTTAGGTTCAGATACTTGCGATATAAGTTATATAGCTTCAAATGCAGGAGAAACAAACGAGTCAGCTTCATATCCAAGCGAAACACATGATTTAGCTTCAAATCAATGCGATGTAGAAGGTTTAGCTTCAAATCCATGCGAAACAAAGGGATTTAGCTTAAAAACCTTCGGATATAAGTGATATAGCTTCAAATGCAGACGAATCAAACGAGTTAGCTTCAAAATCCATGCGAAACACATGACTTAGTTTCAAATCAATATGAAGTAGAAGGCTTAACTTCGAATCCATGCGAAACAAATGTTTAAGCTTCAAATACTTGCGATATAAGTGACATAGCTACAAATGCAGATGAAACAAACGAGTTAGCTTCAAATCCAAGCAAATCACATGATTTAGCTTCATATCAATGCGTTGTAGAAGGTTTAGCTTCAAATCCATGCGAAACAAATGATTTAGCTTCAAACAATTGTGATATAAGTGATATAGCTTCAAATGCAGACGAATCAAACGGGTTAGCTTCAAAATCCATGCAATACATATCATTTAACTTCAAATCTATACGAAGTAGAAGGCTTAGCTTCAAATCCATGCGACACAAATGATTTGGCTTCAAATACTTGCGATATAAATGATATAGCTTCAAATGCAGTGGCAACGAACAAGTTAGCTTCAAATCCATGCAAAACACATGATTAAGCTTCTAATCGATGCGAAGTAGAAGGATTAGCTTCAAATCCATGCGAAGCAAATGATTGAGCTTCAAACACTTGTGATATAGGTCATATAGCTTCAAATGCAGACGAATCAAACGAGTTAGCTTCAAATCCATGCGATACATTTCATTTAGCTTCAAATCGATACGAAGTAGAAGGCTTAGCTTCAAATCCATGCGAAACAAATGATTTAGATTCAGATACTTGAGATATAAGTTATATAGCTTCAAATGCAGGCGAAACTAACGTGTTAGCTTCAAATCCATGCGAAACACATGATTTAGCTTTGAATCAATGCGAGGTAGAAGGTATAGCTTCAAATACAAGCGGAACACATGATTTAGCTTCAAATCAATGAGATGTAGAATGTTTAGATTCAAATGCATGCGACACAAATGATTTGGCTTTAATCAGTGCGATGTAGAGGGTTTAGCTTCAAATCCATGCGAAATAAATGGTTTAGTTTCAAACGCTTGGGATATAAGTGATATAGCTTCAAATGCAGACGAATCAAACGAGTTAGCTTCAAATCCATGCGATACATTTCATTTAGCTTCAAATCGATACGAAGTAGAAGGCTTAGCTTCAAATCCATGCGAAACAAATGATTTAGCTTAAAACACTTGAGATATAAGTGATACTTCTTCAAATGCAGACGAATCAAACGAGTTAGCTTCAAATCCATGCGATACATTTCATTTAGCTTCAAATCGATACGAAGTAGATGGCTTAGCTTCAAATCCATGCGAAACAAATGATTTAGCTTCAAACACTTGAGATGTAAGTGATACTTCTTCAAATGCAGACGAAACAAACGAGTTAGCTTCAAACGCAAGCAAGTCACATGATTTAGCTTCAAATCAATGCGTTGTAGAAGGTTTAGCTTCAAATCCATGCGAAACAAATGATTTAGCTTCAAACAATTGGGATATAAGTGATATAGGTTCAAATGCAGACGAATCAAACGAGTTAGCTTCAAAATCCATGCAATACATATCATTTAACTTCAAATCTATACGAAGTAGAAGGCTTAGCTACCAATTCATGCGAAGCAAATGATTTAGATTCAGATACTTGCGATATAAGTGATATAGCTTCAAATGCAGGAGAAACAAACGAGTTAGCATCAAATCCAAGCAAAACAGATGATTCAGCCGCAAATCTATGCGATGTAGAAGTTTTAGCTTCAAATCCATGCGAAACAAATGATTCAGCTTCAAACAATTGGGATATAAGTGATATAGCTTCAAATGTAGACGAAACAAACGAGTTAGCTTCAAATCCATGCGAAACACATGATTTAGCTACAAATGAATGCGATGTAGAAGGTTTAGCTTCAAATCCATGCGAAACAAATGATTTAGTTTCAAACGCTTGGGATATAAGTGATATATCTTCAAATGCAGGGGCAACGAACAAGTTAGCTTCAAATCCATGCAAAACACCTGATTTAGCTTCAAATCAATGCGATGTTGAAGGTTTAGCTTCAAATCCATGCGAAACAAATGATTTAGTTTCAAACGCTTGGGACATAAGTGATATAGCTTCAAATGCAGGGGCAACAAACGAGTTAGCTTCAAATCCATACAAAACACAGGATTAAGCATCAAATCAATGCTATGTCGAAGGTTTAGCTTCAAATCCATGCGAAACAAATGATTCAGCTTCAGATACTAGCGATATAAGTGATATAGCTTCATATGCAGACGAAGCAAACGAGTTAGCTTCATATCCAAGCGAAACACATGATTTAGCTTTAATCAGTGCGATGTAGAGGGTTTAGCTTCAAATCCATGCGAAATAAATGGTTTAGTCTCAAACGCTTGGGATATAAGTGATATAGCTTCAAATGCAGGGGCAACAAACGAGTTAGCTTAAAATCCATACAAAACACAGGATTAAGCTTCAAATCAATGCTATGTCGAAGGTTTAGCTTCAAATCCATGCGAAACAAATGATTTAGCTTAAGATACTTGAGATATAAGTTATATAGCTTCAAATGCAGGCGAAACTAACGTGTTAGCTTCAAATCCAAGCAAATCACATGACTTAGCTTCAAATCCATGCGATGTAGAAGGTTTAGCTTCAAATCCAAGCGGAACACGTGATTTAGCTTCAAATCAATGCGATGTAGCGGGTTTAGCTTGAAATCCATGCGAGACAAATTATTGAGCTTCAAACACTGGCGATATAAGTGATATAGCTTCCAATGCAGACGAAACAAACGTGCTAGCTTCAAATACAAGCGAAACACATGATTTAGCTTCAAATCAATGAGATGTAGAAGGTTTAGATTCAAATCGATCCGACACAAATGATTTGGCTTCAAATACTTGCGATATAAATGATATAGCTTCAATTGCAGCCGAAACAAACGAGTTAGCTTCAAATCCATGCGATACATTTCATTTAGCTTCAAATCGATACGAAGTAGAAGGCTTAGATTCAAATCCATGCGAAACAAATGATTTAGCTTCAAACACTTGAGATATAAGTGATACTTCTTCAAATGCGGACGAAACAAACGAGTTAGCTTCAAATCCATGCGACACATTTCATTTTGCTTCAAATCGATACGAAGTAGAAGGCTTAGCTTCAAATCCATGCGAAACAAATGATTTAGCTTCAAACACTTGAGATATAAGTGATACTTCTTCAAATGCAGACGAAACAAACGAGTTAGATTCAAATCCAAGCAAATCACATGATTTAGCTTCAAATCAATGCGTTGTAGTAGGTTTAGCTTCAAATCCATGCGAAACAAATGATTTAGCTTCAAACAATTGGGATATAAGTGATATAGCTTCAAATGCAGACGAATCAAACGAGTTAGCTTCAAAATCCATGCAGTACATATCATTTAACTTCAAATCTATACGAAGTAGAAGGCTTAGCTACCAATTCATGCGAAGCAAATGATTTAGATTCAGATACTTGCGATATAAGTGATATAGCTTCAAATGCAGGAGAAACAAACGAGTTAGCATCAAATCCAAGCAAAACACATGATTTAGCCGCAAATCAATGCGATGTAGAAGTTTTAGCTTCAAATCCAAGCGAAACAAATGATTCAGCTTCAAACAATTGGGATATAAGAGATATAGCTTCAAATGCAGACGAACCAGACGAGTTCGCTTCAAATCCACGCGACACAAATGATTTAGCTTCAGATAGCTGCAATATAAGTGTTGTGGATTCATATGCAGACGAAACAAACGAGTTAGCTTCATATCCAAGCGAAACACATGATTTAGCTTCAAATCAATGCGATGTATAATATTTAGCTTCAAATCCATGTGAAACCCATGTTTTAGCAGCAAATCAATGGGATGTAGAATTTTTAGCTGCAAATCCATGCGACACAAATGATTTGGCTTCAGATACTTGCGATATAAATGATATAGCTTCAAATTCAGCCGAAACAAACAAGTTAGCTTCAAATCCATGCAAAACACATGATTTAGCTGAAAATCAATGCGATGCAGAAGGTTTAGCTTCAAAACCAAGCGGAACACGTGATTTAGCTTCAAATCAATGAGATGTAGAATGTTTAGATTCAAATCCATGCGACACATATGATTTGGCTTCAAATACTTGCGATATAAATGATATAGCTTCAAATGCAGCCGAAACAAACGAGTTAGCTTCAAATCCATGCAAAACACATGATTTAGCCGCAAATCAATGCGATGTAGAAGTTTTAGCTTCAAATCCATGCAAAACAACTGAATTAGCATCAGATACTTGCGATATAAGTGATATAGCTACAAATGCAGGGGGAACAAACCAGTTAGCATCAAATCCATGCAAAACACATGATTTAGCTTCAAATCAATGCGATGCAGAAGGTTTAGCTTCAAATCCAAGCGAAACACATGATTTAACTTCAAATCTATACGAAGTAGAAGGCTTAGCTTCAAATTCATGCGAGACAAATGATTTAGATTCAGATACTTGCGATATAAGTGATATAGCTTCAAATGCAGGGGAAACAAACGAGTTAGCTTCAAATTCATGCGAAACACATGATTTAGCTGCAAATCCATGCTAAGTAGATGATTTAGATTCAAATCCGTGCGAAATAAATGATTTAGCATCAGATACTTGCGATATAACTGATATAGCTTCAAATGCAGGGGAAACAGGCGAGTTAGCATCAAATCCATGCAAAACACATGATTTAGCGTCAAATCAATGCGATGCAGCGGGTTTAGCTTCAAATCCAAGCGAAACAAATGATTTAGCTTCAAATCAATGCGATGTAGAAGTTTTAGCTTCAAATCCAAGCGGATCACGTAATTTAGCTTCAAATCAATGCGATGTAGAGGGTTTAGCTTGAAATCCATGCGAGACAAATTATTGAGCTTCAAACACTTGCGATATAAGTGATATAGCTTCCAATGCAGACGAAACAAAGGAGCTGACTTAAATACAAGCGAAACACATGATTTAGCTTCAAATCAATGAGATGTAAAAGGTTTAGATTCAAATCCATGCGACACAAATGATTTGGCTTCAAATACTTGCGATATAAATGATATAGCTTCAAATGCAGCCGAAACAAACGAGTTAGCTTTAAATCCATGCAAAACACATGATTAAGCTTCTAATCGATGCGAAGTAGAAGGATTAGCTTCAAATCCATGCGAAGCAAATGATTGAGCTTCAAACACTTGGGATATAAGTGATATAGCTTCAAATGCAGGCAAAACAAGCGAGTGAGCTTCAAATCCAAGCAAAATACATGATTTAGCCGCAAATCAATGCGATGTAGAAGTTTTAGCTTCAAATCCATGCGAAACAAATGAATTAGCTTCAAACACTTGAGATATAAGTGATATAGCTTCAAATGCAGCCGAGAGAAACGAGTTAGCTTCAAATCCAAGCGAATCACATGATTTAGCTTCAAATCAATACGATGTAGAAGGATTAGCTTCAAATCCTTGCGAAGCAAATGATTGAGCCTCAAACACTTGGGATATAGGTGATATAGCTTCAAATGCAGCAAAACTAACGAGTTAGCTTCAAATCCAAGTGAAACACATGATTTAGCTGCAAATCAATGCGATGTAGAAGGTTTAGCTTCAAATCCATGCGAAACAAATGATTTAGCTTCAAACACTTGAGATATGAGTGATATAGCTTCAAATGCAGCCGAAACAAACGAGTGAGTTTCAAATCCAAGCGAATCACATGATTTAGCTTCAAATCAATGCGATGTAGAAGGTTTAGCTTCAAATCCATGCGAAACAAATGATTTAGCTTAAAACACTTGAGGTATGAGTGATATAGCTTCAAATGCAGCCGAAACAAACGAGTGAGTTTCAAATCCAAGCGAATCACATGATTTAGCTTCAAATCAATGCGATGTAGAAGGTTTAGCTTCAAATGCATGCGAAATAAATGGTTTAGCTTCAAACAATTGGGATATAAGTGATATAGCTTCAAATGCAGACGAAACAAACGAGTTAGCTTCAAATCCATGCGAAACACATGATTTAGCAGCAAATCAATGCGATGTAGAAGGTTTAGATACAAATCCATGCGAAACAAATGATTTAGCTTCAGATACTTGCGATATATGTGATATAGCTTCAAATGCAGACGAAACAAACGAGTTAGCTTCAAATCCATGCGAAACACATGATTTAGCAGCAAATCAATGCGATGTAGAAGGTTTAGCTTCAAATCCAGGCAAATCACATGATTTAGCTTCGAATCAATGCGATGCAGAAGATTTAGCTTAAAATCCAAGCGAAACACATGATTTAACTTCAAATCTATACGGAGTAGAAGGCTGAGCTTCAAATTCATGCGAAACAAATGATTTAGATTCAGTTACTTGCGATATAAGTGATATTTCTTCAAATGCAGACAAATCAAACGAGTTAGCTTCAAATCCAAGCGAATCACATGATTTAGCTTCGAATCAATGCGATGCAGAAGGTTTAGCTTAAAATCCAAGCGAAACACATGATTTAACTTCAAATCTGTACGGAGTAGAAGGCTTATCTTCGAATCCATGCGGAACAAATGGCTTAGCTTCAAATACTTGTGATATACATGATTTAGCTTCAAATGCAGGCGATACGAACGAATTAGCGTCAAATCCATGCGAAACATATGATTTAGCTTCAAATCAATGCGAAGTAGAAGGCTGATCTTCGAATCCATGCGAAACAAATGGTTTGGATACAAATACTTGT
Organism: Megalopta genalis; assembly: GCF_051020955.1. Classification (NCBI taxonomy): domain Eukaryota; kingdom Metazoa; phylum Arthropoda; class Insecta; order Hymenoptera; family Halictidae; genus Megalopta; species Megalopta genalis. Next base: position 109,462 of record NW_027476825.1, read on the forward strand.
GATATACATGATTTAGCTTCAAATGCAGGCGACACAAACGAGTTTTATCATCAAATTCATCCGAAACACATGATTTAGCATCAAATTCATTCGAAACACATGGTTTAGCATAATATTCATGCGAAGCAAATGGTTCAGCTTCAAATCCTTGTGATATACATGATTTACCTTCAACTGCATGCGAAACAAACGAGTTAGATTCAAATCCATGCGAAACACATGATTTAGCGTCAAATCAATGCGATGTAGAAGGTTTAGCTTCAAATCCAAGCGGAACACGTGATTTAGCTTCAAATCAATGAGATGCAGAATGTTTTGATTCAAATCCATGCGACACAATTGATTTGGCTTCAAATACTTGCGATATAAGTGACATAACTTCAAATGCAGACGAAACAAACGAGTTAGCTTCAAATCCAAGCGAATCACATGATTTAGCTTCAAATCAATGCGATTTAGAAGGTTTAGCTTCGAATCCATGCGAAACAAATAGTTCAGCTTCAAATACGTTTAATATACATCATTTAGCTTCAACTGCATATGAAACAAACGGGTTAGCTTCAAATTCATGCGGAACAAATGATTCAGCTTCAAATTCATGCGGAACAAATGATTCAGCTTCAAATCAATGCGAAGTAGAAGGTTCAGCTTCAAATCCATGCGATTCAAATGGTTTAGCTTCAAATACATGTGATATACATGATTTAGCTTCAACTGCATTCTAAACAAACGAGTTAGCTTCAAATCCATTTGAAACTCATGATTTTGTTTCTAATCAATGCGAAGTAGAAACCTGATTTTAGGATCGATGCGAAACAAATGGTTTAGCTTCAACTCAATACGAAGTAGAAGGATTAGCATCAAATCCATTCGAAACACATGACTTATCTTCAAATCAATGCGAAGTAGAGGGCTAGGTTTCAAATCCATGCGAAACGTATAGTATGGAATCAAATACTTGTTTTATACATGATTTAGCTTCAACTGCATGCGAAACAAACGAATTAGGTTCAAATTCAACCGAAACACATAATTTAGCTTCAAATCAATGCGAAGTAGAAGGCTTAGCTTCAAAGCAATGCGACATAAATGATTTAGCATCATATTCATGCGATATAAGTGATATAGCTTCAAATGCAGGAGAAACAAACGGGTTAGCTTCGTATCCAAGCGAAACACGTGATTTAGCTTCAAATCAGTGCGATGTAGAAGGTTCAGCTTCAAATCCATGCGATGTAATGGGTTTAGCATCAAATCCATGCGAAACACATGATTTAGCAGCAAATCAATGCGATGTAGAAGGTTTCGCTTCAAATCCATGCGAAACAAATGATTTAGCTTCCGATACTAGCGATATAGGTGATATAGCTTCAAATGCAGACGAAACAAACGAGTTAGTTTCAAATCCAAGCAAAACACATGATTTAGCTTCAAATCAACGCGATGTAGAAAGTTTATCTTCAAATCCACGCGAAACAAATGATTTAGCTTCAAACACTTGGAATATAAGTGATATAACTTCAAATTCAGACGAATCAAACGAGTTAGCTTCAAATCCATTCGATACATATCATTTAACTTCTAATCTATAAGAAGTAGAAGGCTTAGCTACAAATTCATGCGAAACAAATGATTTAGATTCAGATACTAGCGATAAAAGTGATATAGCTTCAAATGCAGGGGAAAGAATCGAGTTAGCATCAAATCCATGCAAAACACATGATGTAGATTCAAATCAATGCGATGCAGAAGGTTTAGCTTCAAATCCAAGTAAAACACATGATTTAGCTTGAAATTAATGCGATGTAGAAGGATTAGCTTCACATCCTTGCGAAGCAAATGATTGAGCTTCAAACACTTGGGATATAGGTGATATAAGTTCAAATGCAGGCAAAACTAACGAGTTAGCTTCAAATCCAAGCAAAACAAATGATTTAGCCGCAAATCAATGCGATGTAGAAGTTTTAGCTTCAAATCCATGCGAAACAAATGATTTAGCTTCAAACAATTGAGATATAAGTGATATAGCTTCAAATGCAGCCGAAACAAACGAGTTAGCTTCAAATCCAAGCGAATCACATGATTTAGCTTCAAATCAATGCGATGTAGAAGGTTTAGCTTCAAATCCATGCGAAACAAATGATTTAGCTTCAGATACTTGCGATATAAGTGATACAGCTTCAAATGTAGACGAAACAAACGAGCTAACTTCCAATCCAATCGAAAAACATGATTAAGCTTCAAATCATTGCTATGTTGAAGGTTTACCTTCAAATCCAGGCGAAACATATGATTTAGCTTCAGATACTAGCGATATAAGTGATATAGCTTCATATGCAGACGAAACAAACGAGTTAGTTTCATATCCAAGCGAAACACATGATTTAGCGTCAAATCAATGCGATGTAGAAGGTTTAGCTTCAAATCCAAGCGGAACACGTGATTTAGCTTCAAATCAATTCAAAGTAGAAGGAGTACCTTCAAATCCATACGAAACAAATGGTTTAGCTTCAAATACTTGTGATATACATGATTTAGCTTCAACTGCATGCGTAACAAACGTCCTATCTTCAAATTCAAGCGAAACACATGGTTCAGCTTCAAATCCAAGAGAAAGATAAGATTTAGCTTCAAATCAATGCGAAGTAGAAGGCTTAGTTTCAAATCCATGCGAAACGAATAGCTTAGCTTCAAATACTTGTTTTAAACATGATTTAGCTTCAACTGCATGCCAAACAAACGAGCTAGCTTCAAATCCATGCGGGACACATGATTTGTCTTCAAATCATTGCGAAGTAGAAGGCTTAGCTTCAAATCCATGCGAATCAAATGGTTTAGTTTCAAATACTTGTGATATGCATGATTCAGCTTCAACTGCATGCGAAACAAACGAGTTAGCTTCAAATCCATGCGACACGAATGATTTAGCTTCAAATCAATGCGAAGGAGAAGGCTTAGCTTCAAATCCATGCGAATCAAATGGTTTAGCATCAAATACTTGTGATATACTCGATTTAGCTTCAAATCCAGGCGAAACAAACGAGTTAGCTCTTAATCCATGTGAAACACATGATTTAGCTTCAAATCAAAGCGAAGTAGAAGGCTTATCTTCGAATTCATGCGAAACAAATGGCTTAGCTTCAAATACTTGTGATATACATGATTTAGCTTGAAAAGCAGGCGATACAAACGAGTTAGCTTCAAATCCATGCGAAACACATGATTTAGCTCCAAATCAATGCGAAGTAGAAGGGTTAGCTTCAAATCCAAGCGAATCAAATGGTTTAGCTTCAAATATTTGTGTTATACATGATTTGGCTTCAACTGCGTGCGAAACAAATGAGTTAGCTCTAAATCCATACGAAACACATGATTTAGCTTCAAATCAAAGCGAAGTAGAAGGCTTAGCTTCAAATCCAGACGAAACACATGATTTAGCTTCAAATGAATGCGAAGTAGAAGGCTTATCTTCGGATCCATGCGAAACAAATGGTTTAGCACCAAATACTTGCGATATACAAGATTTAGCTTCAAATTCAAGCGAAACAAACGAGTTAGCTTTAAATCCAAGCTAAAAACATGATTTAGCTTCAAATCAATGCGAAGTAGAAGGCTGATCTTCGAATCCATGCGGAACAAATGGCTTAGCTTCAAATACTTGTGATATACATGATTTAGCTTCAAATGCAGGCAATACAAACGAATTAGCTTCAAATCCATGCGAAACATATGATTTAGCTTCAAATCAATGCGAAGTAGAAGGCTGATCTTCGAATCCATGCGAAACAAATGGTTTCGCTTCAAATACTTTTGATATACATGATTTAGCTTCAAATGCAGGCGACACAAACGAGTTTTATCATCAAATCCATCCGAAACACATGATTTAGCTTCAAATTCATTCGAAACACATGGTTTAGCATAATATTCATGCGAAGCAAATGGTTCAGCTTCAAATACTTGTGATATACATGATTTAGCTTCAACTGTATGCGAAACATACGAATTAGCTTCAAATCCATGCGAAACATGATGTAGCTTCATATCAATGCGAAGTAGAAGGCATGTCTTCGAATCCATGCTAAACAAGTGGTTTAGCTTCAAATACCTGTGATATACATGATGTAGCTTCAACTGCATGAGAAACAATCGAGTTAGCTTCAAATCCAAGAGAATAACGTGATTTAGGTTCATATCAATGCGAAGAAGAAGGCTTAGTTTCAAATCCATGCGAATCAAATGGTTTAGCTTCAAATATCTGTGATATACATGATTTGGCAAATGCATGCGAAACAAAAGAGTTAGCCACAAATCCAAGTGAATCAAATGATTTAGCTTCAAATCAATGCGAAGTAGAACGCTTATCTTCGAATCCATGCGAAACAAATGGCTTAGCTTCAAATACTTGTGATATACATGATTTAGCTGCAAATCAATTCGAAGTAGAAGGATTAGCTTTAAATCCATGCGAAACAAATTGTTTAGCTACAAATACTTGTGATACACGTTATTTAGATTCAGCTGCATGCGCAAGAAACGAATAAGTTTCAAATCCATGCGAAACGCATGATTTAGCCGCAAATCAATGCGATGTAGAAGGTTTATCTTCAACTCCATGCGACACAAATGATTTAGCTTCAGATACTTGCGATATAAGTGATGTAGCTTCAAATGCAGACGAATCAAACGAGATAGTTTTAACTTCCATGCGATACACATGATTTAGCTTCAAATCAATGCGAAGTAGAAGGCTTAGCTTCAAATCCAGGCGAACAAATGATTTAGGTACAGATACTTGCGATATAAGTGATATAGTTTCAAATGCAGACGAAGCAAACGAGATAGCTTCAAATCTATGCGATGTAGAAGCTTTAGCTTCAAATCCATGCAAAACAAATGATTTAGCTTCAAATCAATGCGATGTAGAAGGCTTAGCTTCATATCCGTGCGGAACAAATGATTTGGATTCATATACTTGCGATATAAGTGATATAGCTTCAAATGCAGGCGAAACATCGAGTTAGCTTCATGTACAAGCGAAACACATGATTAAGCTTCAAATCAATGCGAAGTAGAAGATTTAGCTTCAAATCCATGCGAATCAAATGATTCAGCTTCAAACACCAAGATGTAAGAGATATAGCTTCAAATGCAGACGAATCAAACGAGTTAGCTTCAAATACAAGCGACACACATGATTTAGCTTCAAATCAATGCGGTGCAGAAGGTTTAGCTTCAAATCCATGCGAAATAAATGGTTTAGTTTCAAACGCTTGGGATATAATTGATATAGCTTCAAATGCAGGGGAAACAAACGAGTTAGATTCAAATCCATACAAAACACATGATTAAGCTTCAAATCAATGCTATGTCGAAGGTTTAGCTTCAAATCCATGCGAAAAAAATGATTTAGATTCAGATACTTGAGATATAAGTTATATAGCTTCAAATGCAGGCGAAACTAACGAGTTAGCTTCAAAATCCATGCGATACACATGATCTAGCTTCAAATCAATGCGAGGTAGAAGGCTTATCTTGAAATCCGTGAGAAACAAGTGATTTAGCTTCAGATACTTGTGATATAAGTGATATAGCTTCAAATGAAGGGGAAACAAACGAGTTAGCATCAAATCCATGCAAAACACATGATTTAGCTGCAAATCAATGCGATGCAGAAGGTTTAGCTACAAATCCAAGCGGAACAAATGATTCAGCTTCAAACAATTGGGATATAAGTGATATAGCTTCAAATGCAGACGAATCAAACGAGTTAGCTTCAAAATCCATGCGAAACATTTTCATTTAACTTAAAATCGATACGAAGTAGAAGGCTTAGCTTCAAATCCATGTGAAACACATGATTCAGCTTCAAATCAATACGAGGTAGAAGGCTTATGTTGAAATCCATGAGAAACAAATGATTTAGGTTCAGATACTTGCGATATAAGTAATATAGCTTCAAATGGAGACGAAAGAAACGAGTTAGATTCAAATCCAAGCGAAACACATGATTTAGCGTCAAATCAATGCGATGTAGAAGGTTTAGCTTCAAATCCAAGCGGAACACGTGATTTAGCTTCAAATCAATTCAAAGTAGTAGGAGTACCTTCAAATCCATACGAAACAAATGGTTTAGCTTCAAATACTTGTGATATACATGATTTAGCTTCAACTGCATGCGTAACAAACGTCCTATCTTCAAATTCAAGCGAAACACATGGTTCAGCTTCAAATCCGAGCGAAAGATAAGATTTAGCTTCAAATCAATGCGAAGTAGAAGGCTTAGTTTCAAATCCATGCGAAACGAATAGCTTAGCTTCAAATACTTGTTTTAAACATGATTTAGCTTCAACTGCATGCCAAACAAACGAGCTAGCTTCAAATCCATGCGGGACACATGATTTGTCTTCAAATCATTGCGAAGTAGAAGGCTTAGCTTCAAATCCATGCGAATCAAATGGTTTAGCTTCAAATACTTGTGATATGCATGATTCAGCTTCAACTGCATGCGAAACAAACGAGTTAGCTTCAAATCCATGCGACACGAATGATTTAGCTTCAAATCCATGCGAATCAAATGGTTTAGCTACAAATATTTGTGATATACATGATTTAGCTTCAACTGCATGCGAAACAAACGATGTATGTTCAAATCCAACCGAAACACATGATTTCGCTTCAAATCAAAGCGAAGTAGAAGGCTTATCTTCGAATTCATGCGAAACACATGATTTAGCTCCAAATCAATGCGAAGTAGAAGGGTTAGCTTCAAATCCAAGCGAATCAAATGATTTAGCTTCAGATACTTGCGATATAAGTGATGTAGCTTCAAATGCAGACGAAGCAAACGAGATAGCTTCAAATCTATGCGATGTAGAAGCTTTAGCTTCAAATCCATGCAAAACAAATGATTTAGCTTCAAATCAATGCGATGTAGAAGGCTTAGCTTCATATCCGTGCGGAACAAATGATTTGGCTTCATATACTTGCGATATAAGTGATATAGCTTCAAATGCAGACGAAACATCGAGTTAGCTTCATGTACAAGCGAAACACATGATTAAGCTTCAAATCAATGCGAAGTAGAAGATTTAGCTTCAAATCCATGCGAATCAAATGATTCAGCTTCAAACACCAAGATGTAAGAGATATAGCTTCAAATGCAGACGAATCAAACGAGTTAGCTTCAAATACAAGCGACACACATGATTTAGCTTCAAATCAATGCGGTGCAGAAGGTTTAGCTTCAAATCCATGCGAAATAAATGGTTTAGTTTCAAACGCTTGGGATATAATTGATATAGCTTCAAATGCAGGGGAAACAAACGAGTTAGATTCAAATCCATACAAAACACATGATTAAGCTTCAAATCATTGCTATGTTGAAGGTTTACCTTCAAATCCAGGCGAAACATATGATTTAGCTTCAGATACTAGCGATATAAGTGATATAGCTTCATATGCAGACGAAACAAACGAGTTAGTTTCATATCCAAGCGAAACACATGATTTAGCGTCAAATCAATGCGATGTAGAAGGTTTAGCTTCAAATCCAAGCGGAACACGTGATTTAGCTTCAAATCAATTCAAAGTAGAAGGAGTACCTTCAAATCCATACGAAACAAATGGTTTAGCTTCAAATACTTGTGATATACATGATTTAGCTTCAACTGCATGCGTAACAAACGTCCTATCTTCAAATTCAAGCGAAACACATGGTTCAGCTTCAAATCCAAGAGAAAGATAAGATTTAGCTTCAAATCAATGCGAAGTAGAAGGCTTAGTTTCAAATCCATGCGAAACGAATAGCTTAGCTTCAAATACTTGTTTTAAACATGATTTAGCTTCAACTGCATGCCAAACAAACGAGCTAGCTTCAAATCCATGCGGGACACATGATTTGTCTTCAAATCATTGCGAAGTAGAAGGCTTAGCTTCAAATCCATGCGAATCAAATGGTTTAGTTTCAAATACTTGTGATATGCATGATTCAGCTTCAACTGCATGCGAAACAAACGAGTTAGCTTCAAATCCATGCGACACGAATGATTTAGCTTCAAATCAATGCGAAGGAGAAGGCTTAGCTTCAAATCCATGCGAATCAAATGGTTTAGCATCAAATACTTGTGATATACTCGATTTAGCTTCAAATCCAGGCGAAACAAACGAGTTAGCTCTTAATCCATGTGAAACACATGATTTAGCTTCAAATCAAAGCGAAGTAGAAGGCTTATCTTCGAATTCATGCGAAACAAATGGCTTAGCTTCAAATACTTGTGATATACATGATTTAGCTTGAAAAGCAGGCGATACAAACGAGTTAGCTTCAAATCCATGCGAAACACATGATTTAGCTCCAAATCAATGCGAAGTAGAAGGGTTAGCTTCAAATCCAAGCGAATCAAATGGTTTAGCTTCAAATATTTGTGTTATACATGATTTGGCTTCAACTGCGTGCGAAACAAATGAGTTAGCTCTAAATCCATACGAAACACATGATTTAGCTTCAAATCAAAGCGAAGTAGAAGGCTTAGCTTCAAATCCAGACGAAACACATGATTTAGCTTCAAATGAATGCGAAGTAGAAGGCTTATCTTCGGATCCATGCGAAACAAATGGTTTAGCACCAAATACTTGCGATATACAAGATTTAGCTTCAAATTCAAGCGAAACAAACGAGTTAGCTTTAAATCCAAGCTAAAAACATGATTTAGCTTCAAATCAATGCGAAGTAGAAGGCTGATCTTCGAATCCATGCGGAACAAATGGCTTAGCTTCAAATACTTGTGATATACATGATTTAGCTTCAAATGCAGGCAATACAAACGAATTAGCTTCAAATCCATGCGAAACATATGATTTAGCTTCAAATCAATGCGAAGTAGAAGGCTGATCTTCGAATCCATGCGAAACAAATGGTTTCGCTTCAAATACTTTTGATATACATGATTTAGCTTCAAATGCAGGCGACACAAACGAGTTTTATCATCAAATCCATCCGAAACACATGATTTAGCTTCAAATTCATTCGAAACACATGGTTTAGCATAATATTCATGCGAAGCAAATGGTTCAGCTTCAAATACTTGTGATATACATGATTTAGCTTCAACTGTATGCGAAACATACGAATTAGCTTCAAATCCATGCGAAACATGATGTAGCTTCATATCAATGCGAAGTAGAAGGCATGTCTTCGAATCCATGCTAAACAAGTGGTTTAGCTTCAAATACCTGTGATATACATGATGTAGCTTCAACTGCATGAGAAACAATCGAGTTAGCTTCAAATCCAAGAGAATAACGTGATTTAGGTTCATATCAATGCGAAGAAGAAGGCTTAGTTTCAAATCCATGCGAATCAAATGGTTTAGCTTCAAATATCTGTGATATACATGATTTGGCAAATGCATGCGAAACAAAAGAGTTAGCCACAAATCCAAGTGAATCAAATGATTTAGCTTCAAATCAATGCGAAGTAGAACGCTTATCTTCGAATCCATGCGAAACAAATGGCTTAGCTTCAAATACTTGTGATATACATGATTTAGCTGCAAATCAATTCGAAGTAGAAGGATTAGCTTTAAATCCATGCGAAACAAATTGTTTAGCTACAAATACTTGTGATACACGTTATTTAGATTCAGCTGCATGCGCAAGAAACGAATAAGTTTCAAATCCATGCGAAACGCATGATTTAGCCGCAAATCAATGCGATGTAGAAGGTTTATCTTCAACTCCATGCGACACAAATGATTTAGCTTCAGATACTTGCGATATAAGTGATGTAGCTTCAAATGCAGACGAATCAAACGAGATAGTTTTAACTTCCATGCGATACACATGATTTAGCTTCAAATCAATGCGAAGTAGAAGGCTTAGCTTCAAATCCAGGCGAACAAATGATTTAGGTACAGATACTTGCGATATAAGTGATATAGTTTCAAATGCAGACGAAGCAAACGAGATAGCTTCAAATCTATGCGATGTAGAAGCTTTAGCTTCAAATCCATGCAAAACAAATGATTTAGCTTCAAATCAATGCGATGTAGAAGGCTTAGCTTCATATCCGTGCGGAACAAATGATTTGGATTCATATACTTGCGATATAAGTGATATAGCTTCAAATGCAGGCGAAACATCGAGTTAGCTTCATGTACAAGCGAAACACATGATTAAGCTTCAAATCAATGCGAAGTAGAAGATTTAGCTTCAAATCCATGCGAATCAAATGATTCAGCTTCAAACACCAAGATGTAAGAGATATAGCTTCAAATGCAGACGAATCAAACGAGTTAGCTTCAAATACAAGCGACACACATGATTTAGCTTCAAATCAATGCGGTGCAGAAGGTTTAGCTTCAAATCCATGCGAAATAAATGGTTTAGTTTCAAACGCTTGGGATATAATTGATATAGCTTCAAATGCAGGGGAAACAAACGAGTTAGATTCAAATCCATACAAAACACATGATTAAGCTTCAAATCAATGCTATGTCGAAGGTTTAGCTTCAAATCCATGCGAAAAAAATGATTTAGATTCAGATACTTGAGATATAAGTTATATAGCTTCAAATGCAGGCGAAACTAACGAGTTAGCTTCAAAATCCATGCGATACACATGATCTAGCTTCAAATCAATGCGAGGTAGAAGGCTTATCTTGAAATCCGTGAGAAACAAGTGATTTAGCTTCAGATACTTGTGATATAAGTGATATAGCTTCAAATGAAGGGGAAACAAACGAGTTAGCATCAAATCCATGCAAAACACATGATTTAGCTGCAAATCAATGCGATGCAGAAGGTTTAGCTACAAATCCAAGCGGAACAAATGATTCAGCTTCAAACAATTGGGATATAAGTGATATAGCTTCAAATGCAGACGAATCAAACGAGTTAGCTTCAAAATCCATGCGAAACATTTTCATTTAACTTAAAATCGATACGAAGTAGAAGGCTTAGCTTCAAATCCATGTGAAACACATGATTCAGCTTCAAATCAATACGAGGTAGAAGGCTTATGTTGAAATCCATGAGAAACAAATGATTTAGGTTCAGATACTTGCGATATAAGTAATATAGCTTCAAATGGAGACGAAAGAAACGAGTTAGATTCAAATCCAAGCGAAACACATGATTTAGCGTCAAATCAATGCGATGTAGAAGGTTTAGCTTCAAATCCAAGCGGAACACGTGATTTAGCTTCAAATCAATTCAAAGTAGTAGGAGTACCTTCAAATCCATACGAAACAAATGGTTTAGCTTCAAATACTTGTGATATACATGATTTAGCTTCAACTGCATGCGTAACAAACGTCCTATCTTCAAATTCAAGCGAAACACATGGTTCAGCTTCAAATCCGAGCGAAAGATAAGATTTAGCTTCAAATCAATGCGAAGTAGAAGGCTTAGTTTCAAATCCATGCGAAACGAATAGCTTAGCTTCAAATACTTGTTTTAAACATGATTTAGCTTCAACTGCATGCCAAACAAACGAGCTAGCTTCAAATCCATGCGGGACACATGATTTGTCTTCAAATCATTGCGAAGTAGAAGGCTTAGCTTCAAATCCATGCGAATCAAATGGTTTAGCTTCAAATACTTGTGATATGCATGATTCAGCTTCAACTGCATGCGAAACAAACGAGTTAGCTTCAAATCCATGCGACACGAATGATTTAGCTTCAAATCCATGCGAATCAAATGGTTTAGCTACAAATATTTGTGATATACATGATTTAGCTTCAACTGCATGCGAAACAAACGATGTATGTTCAAATCCAACCGAAACACATGATTTCGCTTCAAATCAAAGCGAAGTAGAAGGCTTATCTTCGAATTCATGCGAAACACATGATTTAGCTCCAAATCAATGCGAAGTAGAAGGGTTAGCTTCAAATCCAAGCGAATCAAATGATTTAGCTTCAGATACTTGCGATATAAGTGATGTAGCTTCAAATGCAGACGAAGCAAACGAGATAGCTTCAAATCTATGCGATGTAGAAGCTTTAGCTTCAAATCCATGCAAAACAAATGATTTAGCTTCAAATCAATGCGATGTAGAAGGCTTAGCTTCATATCCGTGCGGAACAAATGATTTGGCTTCATATACTTGCGATATAAGTGATATAGCTTCAAATGCAGACGAAACATCGAGTTAGCTTCATGTACAAGCGAAACACATGATTAAGCTTCAAATCAATGCGAAGTAGAAGATTTAGCTTCAAATCCATGCGAATCAAATGATTCAGCTTCAAACACCAAGATGTAAGAGATATAGCTTCAAATGCAGACGAATCAAACGAGTTAGCTTCAAATACAAGCGACACACATGATTTAGCTTCAAATCAATGCGGTGCAGAAGGTTTAGCTTCAAATCCATGCGAAATAAATGGTTTAGTTTCAAACGCTTGGGATATAATTGATATAGCTTCAAATGCAGGGGAAACAAACGAGTTAGATTCAAATCCATACAAAACACATGATTAAGCTTCAAATCAATGCTATGTCGAAGGTTTAGCTTCAAATCCATGCGAAAAAAATGATTTAGATTCAGATACTTGAGATATAAGTTATATAGCTTCAAATGCAGGCGAAACTAACGAGTTAGCTTCAAAATCCATGCGATACACATGATCTAGCTTCAAATCAATGCGAGGTAGAAGGCTTATCTTGAAATCCGTGAGAAACAAGTGATTTAGCTTCAGATACTTGTGATATAAGTGATATAGCTTCAAATGAAGGGGAAACAAACGAGTTAGCATCAAATCCATGCAAAACACATGATTTAGCTGCAAATCAATTCGAAGTAGAAGGATTAGCTTTAAATCCATGCGAAACAAATTGTTTAGCTACAAATACTTGTGATACACGTTATTTAGATTCAGCTGCATGCGCAAGAAACGAATAAGTTTCAAATCCATACAAAACACATGATTAAGCTTCAAATCAATGCTATGTCGAAGGTTTAGCTTCAAATCCATGCGAAAAAAATGATTTAGATTCAGATACTTGAGATATAAGTTATATAGCTTCAAATGCAGGCGAAACTAACGAGTTAGCTTCAAAATCCATGCGATACACATGATCTAGCTTCAAATCAATGCGAGGTAGAAGGCTTATCTTGAAATCCGTGAGAAACAAGTGATTTAGCTTCAGATACTTGTGATATAAGTGATATAGCTTCAAATGCAGGGGAAACAAACGAGTTAGCATCAAATCCATGCAAAACACATGATTTAGCTGCAAATCAATGCGATGCAGAAGGTTTAGCTACAAATCCAAGCGGAACAAATGATTCAGCTTCAAACAATTGGGATATAAGTGATATAGCTTCAAATGCAGACGAATCAAACGAGTTAGCTTCAAAATCCATGCGAAACATTTTCATTTAACTTAAAATCGATACGAAGTAGAAGGCTTAGCTTCAAATCCATGTGAAACACATGATTTAGCTTCAAATCAATACGAGGTAGAAGGCTTATGTTGAAATCCATGAGAAACAAATGATTTAGGTTCAGATACTTGCGATATAAGTAATATAGCTTCAATTGGAGACGAAAGAAACGAGTTAGATTCAAATCCAAGCGAAACACATGATTTAGCGTCAAATCAATGCGATGTAGAAGGTTTAGCTTCAAATCCAAGCGGAACACGTGATTTAGCTTCAAATCAATTCAAAGTAGAAGGAGTACCTTCAAATCCATACGAAACAAATGGTTTAGCTTCAAATACTTGTGATATACATGATTTAGCTTCAACTGCATGCGTAACAAACGTCCTATTTTCAAATTCAAGCGAAACACATGGTTCAGCTTCAAATCCAAGCGAAAGATAAGATTTAGCTTCAAATCAATGCGAAGTAGAAGGCTTAGTTTCAAATCCATGCGAAACGAATAGCTTAGCTTCAAATACTTGTTTTAAACATGATTTAGCTTCAACTGCATGCCAAACAAACGAGCTAGCTTCAAATCCATGCGGGACACATGATTTGTCTTCAAATCATTGCGAAGTAGAAGGCTTAGCTTCAAATCCATGCGAATCAAATGCTTTAGCTTCAAATACTTGTGATATGCATGATTCAGCTTCAACTGCATGCGAAACAAACGATGTATGTTCAAATCCAACCGAAACACATGATTTCGCTTCAAATCAATGCGAAGTAGAAGGCTTATCTTCGAATCCATGCGAATCAAATGGTTTAGCATCAAATACTTGTGATATACTCGATTTAGCTTCAAATCCAGGCGAAACAAACGAGTTAGCTCTTAATCCATGTGAAACACATGATTTAGCTTCAAATCAAAGCGAAGTAGAAGGCTTATCTTCGAATTCATGCGAAACAAATGGCTTAGCTTCAAATACTTGTGATATACATGATTTAGCTTGAAAAGCAGGCGATACAAACGAGTTAGCTTCAAATCCATGCGAAACACATGATTTAGCTCCAAATCAATGCGAAGTAGAAGGGTTAGCTTCAAATCCAAGCGAATCAAATGGTTTAGCTTCAAATATTTGTGTTATACATGATTTGGCTTCAACTGCGTGCGAAACAAATGAGTTAGCTCTAAATCCATACGAAACACATGATTTATCTTCAAATCAAAGCGAAGTAGAAGGCTTAGCTTCAAATCCAGACGAAACACATGATTTAGCTTCAAATGAATGCGAAGTAGAAGGCTTATCTTCGGATCCATGCGAAACAAATGGTTTAGCACCAAATACTTGCGATATACAAGATTTAGCTTCAAATTCAAGCGAAACAAACGAGTTAGCTTTAAATCCAAGCTAAAAACATGATTTAGCTTCAAATCAATGCGAAGTAGAAGGCTGATCTTCGAATCCATGCGGAACAAATGGCTTAGCTTCAAATACTTGTGATATACATGATTTAGCTTCAAATGCAGGCAATACAAACGAATTAGCTTCAAATCCATGCGAAACATATGATTTAGCTTCAAATCAATGCGAAGTAGAAGGCTTAGCTTCAAAGCAATGCGACATAAATGATTTAGCATCATATTCATGCGATATAAGTGATATAGCTTCAAATGCAGGAGAAACAAACGGGTTAGCTTCGTATCCAAGCGAAACACGTGATTTAGCTTCAAATCAGTGCGATGTAGAAGGTTCAGCTTCAAATCCATGCGATGTAATGGGTTTAGCATCAAATCCATGCGAAACACATGATTTAGCAGCAAATCAATGCGATGTAGAAGGTTTCGCTTCAAATCCATGCGAAACAAATGATTTAGCTTCCGATACTAGCGATATAGGTGATATAGCTTCAAATGCAGACGCAACAAACGAGTTAGTTTCAAATCCATGCGAAACACATGATTTAGCAGCAAATCAATGCGATGTAGAAGGTTTAGCTTCAAATCCATGCGAAACAAATGATTTAGCTTCAGATACTAGCGATATAGGTGATATAGCTTCAAATGCAGACGAGACAAACGAGTTAGCTTCAAATCCAAGCGAAACACATGATTTAGCTTCAAATCAATGCGATTTAGAAGGCTAGGTTTCAAATCCATGCGAAACGTATAGTATGGAATCAAATACTTGTTTTATACATGATTTAGCTTCAACTGCATGCGAAACAAACGAATTAGGTTCAAATTCAACCGAAACACATAATTGAGGTTCAAATCAATGCGAAGTAGAAGGCTGAGCTTCAAATTCATGCGAAACAAATGATTTAGATTCAGTTACTTGCGATATAAGTGATATTTCTTCAAATGCAGACAAATCAAACGAGTTAGCTTCAAATCCAAGCAAATCACATGATTTAGCTTCGAATCAATGCGATGCAGAAGATTTAGCTTAAAATCCAAGCGAAACACATGATTTAACTTCAAATCTATACGGAGTAGAAGGCTGAGCTTCAAATTCATGCGAAACAAATGATTTAGATTCAGTTACTTGCGATATAAGTGATATTTCTTCAAATGCAGACAAATCAAACGAGTTAGCTTCAAATCCAAGCAAATCACATGATTTAGCTCCGAATCAATGCGATGCAGAAGGTTTAGCTTAAAATCCAAGCGAAACACATGATTTAACTTCAAATCTATACGGAGTAGAAGGCTGAGCTTCAAATTCATGCGAAACAAATGATTTAGATTCAGACACTTGCGATATAAGTGATATAGCTTCAAATGCAGGGGAAACAAACGAGTTAGCATCAAATCTATGCAAAACACATGATTTAGCTTCAAATCAATGCGATGCAGAAGGTTTAGCCTCAAACCCAAGCGAAACACATGATCTAACTTCTAATCTATAAGAAGTAGAAGGCTTAGCTTCAAATTCATGAGAAAGAAGTGATTTAGATTCAGATACTTGCGATATAAGTGATATAGCTTCAAATGCAGGGGAAACAAACGAGTTAGCATCAAATCCATGCAAAACACATGATTTAGATTCAAATCAATGCGATGCAGAAGGTTTAGCTACAAATCTAAGCGAAACACATGATTTAGCTTGAAATAAATGCGATGTAGAAGGCTTAGCTTCAAATCCATTGGAAACAAATGATTTAGATTCAGATACTTGAGATATAAGTTATATAGCTTCAAATGCAGGCGAAACTAACGGGTTAGCTTCAACTCCATGCGAAACACATGATTTAGCTGCAAATCCATGCTATGTAGATGATTTAGATTCAAATCCGTGCGAAATAAATGATTTAGCAACAGATACTTGCGATATAACTGATATAGCTTCAAATGCAGGGGAAACAGGCGAGTAAGCATCAAATCCATGCAAAACACATGATTTAGCGTCAAATCAATGCGATGCAGAAGGTTTAGCTTCAAATCCAAGCGAAACACATGATTTAGATTCAAATCAATGCCATGGAGAAGGTTTAGCTTCAAATCCATGCGAAACAAATGATTTAGCTTCAAACCCTTGGGATATAAGTGATATAGCTTTAAATGCAGTCGAATCTAACGAGTTAGCTTCAAAATCCATGCGATACATTTCATTTAGCATCAAATCGATACGAAGTAGAAGGCTTAGCTATAAATCCATGCGAAACAAATGATTTAGCTTCATACAATTGGGATATAAGTGATATAGCTTTAAATGCAGACGCATCAAACGAGTTAGCTTCAAATCCATGCGAGACACATTATTTAGCTGCAAATCAATGCGATGTAGATGGTTTAGCTTCAAATCCATGCGAAACAAATGATTTAGCTTAAATCACTTGGGATATAAGTGACATAGCTTCAAATGCAGACGAATCAAACGAGTTAGCTACAAATCCATGCGAAACACATGATTTAGCAGCAAATCAATGCGACGTAGAATGTTTAGCTTCAACTCCATGCGAAACAAATGATTTAGCTTCAATCACTTGGGATATAAGTGATACAGCTTCAAATGCAGACGAATCAAACGAGTTAGCTTCAAATCCATGCGATACATTTCATTTAGCTTCAAATCTATACGAAGTATAAGGCTTAGCTTCAAATCCATGCGAAACAAATGATTCAGCTTCAAACACTTGAGATATAAGTGATATTTCTTCAAATGCAGACGAATCAAACGAGTTAGCTTCAAATCCAAGCAAATCACATGATTTAGCTCCAAATCAATGCGATGCAGAAGGTTTAGCTTCAAATCCAAGCGAAACACATGATTTAACTTCAAATCTATACGGAGTAGAAGGCTGAGCTTCAAATTCATGCGAAACAAATGATTTAGATTCAGATACTTGCGATATAAGTGATATAGCTTCAAATGCTGGGGAAACAAACGAGTTATCATCAAATCTATGCAAAACACATGATTTAGCTTCAAATCAATGCGATGCAGAAGGTCTAGCTTCAAATCCAAGCGAAACACATGATCTAACTTCTAATCTATACGAAGTAGAAGGCTTAGCTTCAAATTCATGCGAAACAAATGATTTAGATTCAGATACTTGCGATATAAGTGATATAGCTTCAAATGCAGGGGAAACAAACGAGTTAGCATCAAATCTATGCAAAACACATGATTTAGCTTCAAATCAATGCGATGCAGAAGGTTTAGCCTCAAATCCAAGCGAAACACATGATCTAACTTCTAATCTATAAGAAGTAGAAGGCTTAGCTTCAAATTCATGAGAAACAAGTGATTTAGATTCAGATACTTGAGATATAAGTTATATAGCTTCAAATGCAGGCGAAACTAACGGGTTAGCTTCAACTCCATGCGAAACACATGATTTACCTGCAAATCCATGCTATGTAGATGATTTAGATTCAAATCCGTGCGAAATAAATGATTTAGCAACAGATACTTGCGATATAACTGATATAGCTTCAAATGCAGGGGAAACAGGCGAGTAAGCATCAAATCCATGCAAAACACATGATTTAGCGTCAAATCTATGCGATGCAGAAGGTTTAGCTTCAAATCCAAGCGAAACACATGATTTAGATTCAAATCAATGCCATGTAGAAGGTTTAGCTTCAAATCCATGCGAAACAAATGATTTAGCTTCAAACCCTTGGGATATAAGTGATATAGCTTTAAATGCAGACGCATAAAACGAGTTAGTTTCAAATCCATGCGAGACACATGATTTAGCTGCAAATCAAAGCGATGTAGATGGTTTAGCTTCAAATCCATGCGAAACAAATGATTTAGCTTCAATTACTTGGGATATAAGTGATATAGCTTCAAATGCAGACGAATCAAACGAGATAGTTCAAATCCAAGCAAGTCACATGATTTAGCTTCAAATCAATGCGATGTCGAAGGTTTAGCTTCAAATCCATGCGACACAAATGAATTAGCTTCAAACACTTGGGCTATGAGTGATATAGCTTCAATCGCAGACGAAACAAACGAATTAGCTTCAAATTCATGCGAAACACATGATTTAGCTTGAAATCAATGCGATGTAGAAGGATTAGCTTCAAATCCATGCGACACAAATGAATTAGCTTCAAACAATTGGGCTATGAGTGATATAGCTTCAAACGCAGACGAAACAAACGAGTTAGCTTCAAATTCATGCGAATCACATGATTTGGATTCAAATCAATGCGAGTTAGAAGGTTTACCTTCAAATCCAAGCGAAACAAATGATTTAGCTTCAATTACTTGGGATATAAGTGATATAGCTTCAAATGCAGACGAATCAAACGAGATAGTTCAAATCCAAGCAAATCACATGATGTAGCTTCAAATCAATGCGTTGTAGAAGGTTTAGCTTCAAATCCATGCGAAACAAATGATTTAGCTTGAAATCAATGCGATGTTGGAGGATTAGCTTCAAATCCTTGCGAAGCAAATGATTGAGCTTCAAAAACTTGGGATATAGGTGATATAGCTTCAAATGCAGGCAAAACTAACGAGTTAGCTTCAAATCCAAGTGAAACACATGATTTAGCTGCAAATCAATGCGATGTAGAAGGTTTAGCTTCAAATCCATGCGAAACACATGATTTAGCAGCAAATCAATGCGATGTAGATGGTTTAGCTTCAAATCCATGCGAAACACATAATTTAGCTTCAATCACTTGGGATATAAGTGATACAGCTACAAATGCAGACGAATCAAACGAGTTAGCTTCAAATCCATGCGATACATTTCATTTAGCTTCAAATCGATACGAACTATAAGGCTTAGCTTCAAATCTATGCGAAACAAATGATTTAGCTTCAAACACTTGAGATATAAGTGATATTTCTTCAAATGGAGACGAAACAAACGAGTTAGCTTCAAATCCAAGCAAATCACATGATTTAGCTTCAAATCAATGCGTGGTAGAAGGTTTAGCTTCAAATTCATGCGAAACAAATGATTTAAATTCAGATACTTGCGATATAAGTGATATAGCTTCAAATGCAGGGGAACCAAACGAGTTAGTATCAAATCCATGCGAGACACATGATTTAGCTGCAAATCAATGCGATGTAGAAGGATTAGCTTCAAATCCTTGCGAAGCAAATGATTGAGCTTCAAACACTTGGGATATAGGTGATATAACTTCAGCTGCATGCGAAACAGACGAGTTAGGTTCAAATCCAAGCGAAACACATGATTTAGCTTCAAATGAATTCGAAGTAGAAGGCTTAGCTACAAATCCATGCAAAACAAGTGATTTAGCTTCAAACGCTTGAGATATATGTGATATAGCTTCAAATGCAGCCGAAACAAACGAGTTAGCTTCAAATCCAAGCGAAACACATGATTTAGCTTCAAATCAATGCGATTTAGAAGGCTAGGTTTCAAATCCATGCGAAACGTATAGTATGGAATCAAATACTTGTTTTATACATGATTTAGCTTCAACTGCATGCGAAACAAACGAATTAGGTTCAAATTCAACCGAAACACATAATTGAGGTTCAAATCAATGCGAAGTAGAAGGCTGAGCTTCAAATTCATGCGAAACAAATGATTTAGATTCAGTTACTTGCGATATAAGTGATATTTCTTCAAATGCAGACAAATCAAACGAGTTAGCTTCAAATCCAAGCAAATCACATGATTTAGCTTCGAATCAATGCGATGCAGAAGATTTAGCTTAAAATCCAAGCGAAACACATGATTTAACTTCAAATCTATACGGAGTAGAAGGCTGAGCTTCAAATTCATGCGAAACAAATGATTTAGATTCAGTTACTTGCGATATAAGTGATATTTCTTCAAATGCAGACAAATCAAACGAGTTAGCTTCAAATCCAAGCAAATCACATGATTTAGCTTCGAATCAATGCGAGCCAGAAGGTTTAGCTTAAAATCCAAGCGAAACACATGATTTAACTTCAAATCAATACGGAGTAGAAGGCTGAGCTTCAAATTCATGCGAAACAAATGATTTAGATTCAGATACTTGCGATATAAGTAATATAGCTTCAAATGCAGGGGAAACAAACGAGTTAGCATCAAATCTATGCAAAACACATGATTTAGCTTCAAATCAATGCGATGCAGAAGGTTTAGCCTCAAATCCAAGCGAAACACATGATCTAACTTCTAATCTATAAGAAGTAGAAGGCTTAGCTTCAAATTCATGAGAAACAAGTGATTTAGATTCAGATACTTGCGATATAAGTGATATAGCTTCAAATGCAGGGGAAACAAACGAGTTAGCATCAAATCCATGCAAAACACATGATTTAGATTCAAATCAATGCGATGCAGAAGGTTTAGCTTCAAATCCAAGCGAAACACATGATTTAGCTTGAAATAAATGCGATGTAGAAGGCTTAGCTTCAAATCCATTGGAAACAAATGATTTAGATTCAGATACTTGAGATATAAGTTATATAGCTTCAAATGCAGGCGAAACTAACGGGTTAGCTTCAACTCCATGCGAAACACATGATTTAGCTGCAAATCCATGCTATGTAGATGATTTAGATTCAAATCCGTGCGAAATAAATGATTTAGCAACAGATACTTGCGATATAACTGATATAGCTTCAAATGCAGGGGAAACAGGCGAGTAAGCATCAAATCCATGCAAAACACATGATTTAGCGTCAAATCAATGCGATGCAGAAGGTTTAGCTTCAAATCCAAGCGAAACACATGATTTAGATTCAAATCAATGCCATGTAGAAGGTTTAGCTTCAAATCCATGCGAAACAAATGATTTAGCTTCAAACCCTTGGGATATAAGTGATATAGCTTTAAATGCAGTCGAATCAAACGAGTTAGCTTCAAAATCCATGCGATACATTTCATTTAGCATCAAATCGATACGAAGTAGAAGGCTTAGCTACAAATCCATGCGAAACAAATGATTGAGCTTCATACAATTGGGATATAAGTGATATAGCTTTAAATGCAGACGCATCAAACGAGTTAGCTTCAAATCCATGCGAGACACATGATTTAGCTGCAAATCAATGCGATGTAGATGGTTTAGCTTCAAATCCATGCGAAACAAATGATTTAGCTTAAATCACTTGGGATATAAGTGACATAGCTTCAAATGCAGACGAATCAAACGAGTTAGCTACAAATCCATGCGAAACACATGATTTAGCAGCAAATCAATGCGACGTAGAATGTTTAGCTTCAACTCCATGCGAAACAAATGATTTAGCTTCAATCACTTGGGATATAAGTGATACAGCTTCAAATGCAGACGAATCAAACGAGTTAGCTTCAAATCCATGCGATACATTTCATTTAGCTTCAAATCTATACGAAGTATAAGGCTTAGCTTCAAATCCATGCGAAACAAATGATTCAGCTTCAAACACTTGAGATATAAGTGATATTTCTTCAAATGCAGACGAATCAAACGAGTTAGCTTCAAATCCAAGCAAATCACATGATTTAGCTCCAAATCAATGCGATGCAGAAGGTTTAGCTTCAAATCCAAGCGAAACACATGATTTAACTTCAAATCTATACGGAGTAGAAGGCTGAGCTTCAAATTCATGCGAAACAAATGATTTAGATTCAGATACTTGCGATATAAGTGATATAGCTTCAAATGCAGGGGAAACAAACGAGTTAGCATCAAATCTATGCAAAACACATGATTTAGCTTCAAATCAATGCGATGCAGATGGTCTAGCTTCAAATCCAAGCGAAACACATGATCTAACTTCTAATCTATACGAAGTAGAAGGCTTAGCTTCAAATTCATGCGAAACAAATGATTTAGATTCAGATACTTGCGATATAAGTGATATAGCATCAAATGCAGGGGAAACAAACGAGTTAGCATCAAATCCATGCAAAACACATGATTTAGATTCAAATCAATGCGATGCAGAAGGTTTAGCTTCACATCCAAGCGAAACACATGATTTAGCTTGAAATAAATGCGATGTAGAAGGCTTAGCTTCAAATCCATGCGAAACAAATGATTTAGATTCAGATACTTGAGATATAAGTTATATAGCTTCAAATGCCGGCGAAACTAACGGGTTAGCTTCAACTCCATGCGAAACACATGATTTACCTGCAAATCCATGCTATGTAGATGATTTAGATTCAAATCCGTGCGAAATAAATGATTTAGCAACAGATACTTGCGATATAACTGATATAGCTTCAAATGCAGGGGAAACAGGCGAGTAAGCATCAAATCCATGCACAACACATGATTTAGCGTCAAATCAATGCGATGCAGAAGGTTTAGCTTCAAATCCAAGCGAAACACATGATTTAGATTCAAATCAATGCCATGTAGAAGGTTTAGCTTCAAATCCATGCGAAACAAATGATTTAGCTTCAAACCCTTGAGATATAAGTGATATAGCTTTAAATGCAGACGCATAAAACGAGTTAGTTTCAAATCCATGCGAGACACATGATTTAGCTGCAAATCAAAGCGATGTAGATGGTTTAGCTTCAAATCCATGCGAAACAAATGATTTAGCTTCAATTACTTGGGATATAAGTGATATAGCTTCAAATGCAGACGAATCAAACGAGATAGTTCAAATCCAAGCAAGTCACATGATTTAGCTTCAAATCAATGCGATGTCGAAGGTTTAGCTTCAAATCCATGCGACACAAATGATTTAGCTTCAAACACTTGGGCTATGAGTGATATAGCTTCAATCGCAGACGAAACAAACGAATTAGCTTCAAATTCATGCGAAACACATGATTTAGCTTGAAATCAATGCGATGTAGAAGGATTAGCTTCAAATCCATGCGACACAAATGAATTAGCTTCAAACACTTGGGCTATGAGTGATATAGCTTCAAACGCAGACGAAACAAACGTGTTAGCTTCAAATTCATGCGAATCACATGATTTGGATTCAAATCAATGCGAGTTAGAAGGTTTACCTTCAAATCCAAGCGAAACAAATGATTTAGCTTCAATTACTTGGGATATAAGTGATATAGCTTCAAATGCAGACGAATCAAACGAGATAGTTCAAATCCAAGCAAATCACATGATTTAGCTTCAAATCAATGCGTTGTAGAAGGTTTAGCTTCAAATCCATGCGAAACAAATGATTTAGCTTCAAACAGTTGGGATATAAGTGATATAGCTTCAAAAGCAGACGAATCAAACGAGTTAGCTTCAAAATCCATGCGATACATGTCATTTAACTTCAAATCTATACGAAGTAGACGGCTTAGCTTCAAATTCATGCGAAACAAATGATTTAGATTCAATTACTTGGGATATAAGTGATATAGCTTCAAATGCAGACGAATCAAACGAGATAGTTCAAATCCAAGCAAGTCACATGATTTAGCTTCAAATCAATGCGATGTCGAAGGTTTAGCTTCAAATCCATGCGACACAAATGATTTAGCTTCAAACACTTGGGCTATGAGTGATATAGCTTCAATCGCAGACGAAACAAACGAATTAGCTTCAAATTCATGCGAAACACATGATTTAGCTTGAAATCAATGCGATGTAGAAGGATTAGCTTCAAATCCATGCGACACAAATGAATTAGCTTCAAACACTTGGGCTATGAGTGATATAGCTTCAAACGCAGACGAAACAAACGTGTTAGCTTCAAATTCATGCGAATCACATGATTTGGATTCATATCAATGCGAGTTAGAAGGTTTACCTTCAAATCCAAG